>NW_021628931.1:1074017-1138042 GCF_002157705.1 Plasmodium gonderi
TGTAGACGACTTACATTATCCCGGGGTGCTGTAAACATGAAAGTAAACTATGTTTTACGATCTGTTGAGGCTTATCCTCAGTGATATAAGAATTTTACCAAAAAAAAAAAACTACTAATAATAAAAATAGCATAAATATAGATTAGTTAGAAATAACTAAATTTGTATTTATTCATATGTACAATTTTAAAATAATCAATTTTTTTATTCATGATGTGGACAATTTTTTTTAAGATCATTAATGAGGGATGCTTTGGCGTACTTAGATATTTTTGGCGGCTTAAAAAAATATTTAAAATGTCAGTACGTGAGCATAATTTAATATATATATTGGGTGCTATATATATAAGTATAATATGGGTGGTATTTATATATAAGTATAATATGGGTGGTATATATATTATTAAATATAATATGGGTGGTATGTGATTTTTCAAAGTATTAAAGCGTCGATAAAATATGGCCATGAGCACACATAAAATAGTATAAAAATAAGTTTCATATGAAATTACTTTATGCTGTAAAATTTTTTTTTCATATTTTGTATTACAATAAAAAATTAAGGTTTATTTTTATTATATATATATGGGTTCATTCGTTTGGGGGGGAACGTAGCTTTAGTATAATTAATCAAATAATAAAAAAAATAGAAAATGCATTTATTTAAGGGGGTATTCGGGGAATAGTGTGATTTTTTTTTTTTTTTAATTGTGTGCATTTATTTAAAGATACATAAACTTATATATATATATATATATATATATATATATATATATATATATGTTTGTATATATTAGGGTCATAGAAACATAATTTTTTTACAAAGTTCATATAACACTTTAAAAGAATTATACTAGCATCGTTGTCCTTTTTAATGTAGGGGGTAAGAAGTACGATAATAAATCACACA
The DNA here is from genome assembly GCF_002157705.1 of Plasmodium gonderi. Lineage (NCBI taxonomy): Eukaryota > Apicomplexa > Aconoidasida > Haemosporida > Plasmodiidae > Plasmodium > Plasmodium gonderi. The sequence continues at coordinate 1,074,928 of NW_021628931.1, forward strand.
TTTTGACAAAATATATATTTTTTGTTTTGAAAGCATGTTCCATTGTAGTTTATTTTTGGGGGGCTATACATAAATAATAAAATATGGTGTGTTTTACAAGTTTGTTTATGAGAAATAAATGTTAAGTTTTTATATATATCCTATACATAAATAAGATATAACTTGAAGTGCATATATATTAGAAACGTAAATGAAGGACGAGAGAGAGTGGATAATGTATTTTTTTTGTAGTTGTGTAATAATATATGTGTTTTTTAATTATTGTGAAAACGAATTTATAATACAAATGAATCAAACTAAACATAACAAAAAGTAAAAGTATTTATATTATTATGTACATATAAAAACTAGTGTTTAAAACAAGACTAAATTATAAACATGATTTAACATATTTCTATTTTTGTAATAATATCATACTACATTTGCTTTGCTGCTAAACACTAAATGTATATATACATTCCAAAATATATACAAATATATTGTATACTTTTAGAACGTACCTTTAATCTTTTAGCGAAGCAAAAAGGTTTTTTTTTTAACAATTTATATTTTTTATAAGTAAGGTTACTAAAAAATTTGTATATATATATGTATATATTTTAACTTTGGGGCTCAAAAGAAAACGTACTCTATTGAAAATAATGCGCCATACGATACGCAAGGTAACCTTTTTTTGTATGCAGAATTTTTTGGTATAAATGTAAAAGTTGTTAAATTACATAAACAAAAAGGGTCATTTATTCACATGATGACTCAATCGAATTTTCTTGTCCTTTTTTATGGTTATTGCAAAAATATATACAGAGATAATTTTATTTATTTGTGTGGTGTATATATTTTCGAAATTCACAGTACTGTTAAAACTCCAGTTATACAATATTTTTAGTTAGGTATAAATATATTATTATGGAAAATTATATACGTGTGGGTGTAGTGTTTTTTTTTTTTTTATTATGATTTTGCATATTTCTTTCTGTTATCGTCACAGTTGTTAGTCTATACATCATATAATACTTATGAATTTCATTTATTTTTTTACTTTTTACTTTCTATGGTACCACTTTTTGAAGCTGTACACAACAAGGTATATGCTTCATTCTTTTTTTTCGTAGCAAAATCGTTCCATGATGTGATGCAACTATTTAAGAATTTGATAAAATCACATGTTTTGCATGACGTTTGTTTTTTTAAAAACTTTTTTAAATTTTGATAGCCATCATTGTCTGACTCTCGTATCACATCTTGTGTAAGTTTCTTATATACAGAGCACCAGACTTTTTTTTGGAAACTTGCATTACGTCCATACTTAGTTGCTAACATTAATGAGACGTTTTTCAAGCATTCAAGGAGGTTAGACCAGTTTGATTTATGTTCATTATATAAAATCATATAAATAAAATTCATATCCTTTAACGATATATCAGGACCATAAGATTGTATTTTACATATCAGTTGATTTGTAAGTTCTACTTGAGAAGATAATCTGCTTAAATAATCTTCTACTGTTTCTTCAGGTAATGGATTTCTGTTTTTTCCACTCTCTTTAGTTAATATATTTTGATTTACAACAGTACCTCTTAAAGTAAGCATTGTTCTTTGGGCTAGGGACCTTGGGTGTCGATGATTTGATGGCAAGTTGTGAGCGCGGTGGTCATTATTGTTACTTTGATTTATAAAAATATTCTACAAAAGAGATAAAAATTAAGAGCACACATATATAATATAAGATATGTTGTTTTTGTGTACACAAAAATTTTATGTATATTGAATTAGCAAAAAAAGTTACAATTAGAGTAAACAGTTTCAACACTACTTAAAGGAAGTAATATATGAATAACAATATATATACACATTATATACATATTATATATATTCTTTATATATGTGGTTGCTATATTTTTTTTTTTTTTTCATTTACTAATAGTAGAATATATAAAAAGGCAGAAAGCTGTATAAAAAAAAAAGCTTTGTTGTTGGGTATGCTACATTTCGTGAAACTTTTGTTTTCTATATTGTATTCATAATCCCCAGACGAGTTATTATTTATACGTGACTTGCTACGTGTCATATTTTAAGTAAAAAATTTGAAATAGAGAAATGCTTCTTTTTAAAAATTGTAATAAAATATATAAAATACACAGGCTATTATTTTTATATAAATTTCTATTATTAGAAATGAATTTATAGTAATGTAAATAAAACGCGACTTGTCTTTTTTAACATATAATTTTTAAGCAATATTTTTGAACATAAACATACATGTGTTTTTTTTTTTTTTTTTTGGATAAACAAATTGTACAACATAAAAATAAAGTAGATAATGGCAAGCAAAAATAATGTAAAAGATTAATAAAAGTGTTACAAAAAAAAAAGTTTTCAGAACGCTAAAACTCGTTCAAGTAAAAATTTATGGTAGAAACAACAGTACAAAATTGATAATTAAGCTTATTCATATAATATATAAAAAAAATATATTTTTACATAATTATAATTTTTGTACCACCAAATTTTTAAAACTAGCTTTTATAGACTTAAACATGTATACATATATATATATTTATATATTCAAGGAAATTCTTGATTATATTATACATAATACCATATGCACATGGGGGAGGGACAAGGGGTTGCTTAAGTAAAATAATTATACATATATACACACATTTTATAGATTGTAATAAATATTACTATCTGTGATAATGTGTTTTTTGAGTATGATATTTACTACTATACTTACGTGTGAGTGGTTGAACTATGATATACATGTAACATCAACTATATATATAATACTAAAAAACAATATAAAACCACAAATGGAGCAACATTGGAAAAAATTAATTTTCTGACTTGTAGTAAGCTAAGATGTGCGTGCAGAATTTTGTTATTTTTTTAGAATCATTTTTCTAAAATTCACAGTGCAATTTTCTAATAAAAAATATGATTATATCTATGTTGTTTCAAGGGATAAATTTTATGGTAATTTATGCTTAATATAACAAAAAAAAAAAAAAAAAAAAATCAAAACAATTTAAACCAAAATAACAAAAAAAATAAAATAAACTGTTAAAACTAAACACAAATGCGCAGTCATTATAAACATTAAAATAAGTTAATTTTTTTTAAACCTTTGCGCATATATATATAGAGAGAGCATAGTTTCTTCTTTTTTTTTTTCCCTTTTTTACTATCACTATGTATATATATATACTTTCACTTATATATGGCACCTAAATTGTCTACATATATATTTATATAAATATTATAAAAATGTATTTTTAATAACTTTGAGGTTGTCACCACCGCTGGGTGTAGCAGGTTTGTATAATTTTTACAACAAAGAGAGAATATTTAAACAAAATGTGGGTTCTTTTGTAATTTTTTTTCTATATTTAGCATTTTTTGTAAAATAATATTCTTTTTCATTAAAGAGTTAAAAATGGTATTCAACTTTTTCCTATTCTTTTGCATTAAATTTATTATATTAGTAATGGAGATGAATAAATTTGGGGGGGAGTTGATTAAAGGAAAAAAAAAAATGACATAAAAAATGACAATAAAAATTGGCATAAAAAATGGATAAAAAATGGCATAAAGAATGGATAAAAAATGGATAAAAAATGGCATAAAAAATGGATAAAAAATGGATAAAAAATGGCATAAAAAATGGATAAAAAATGGCATAAAAAATGGATAAAAAATGGCATAAAAAATGGCATAAAAAATGGATAAAAAATGGCATAAAAAATGGATAAAAAATGGCATAAAAAATGGATAAAAAATAATATAAAAAAGTTTTTTTTTTATTTTACCGAGAATTTATAAATGAAACTACAAAATTTTAGGGTAACGCATGCATTACAGAATAGAAAAAATATATAGTAATTATCATGAAAAAATGTACTTTTTTTTTTTTTTGGAATTGATTGTATGGATTCTACAAGTAAAAATTTTTTTTGTGCATATCGCGGAAATTTTTCTTTTGTAAAAATGGATTTATCAAAGTTGTAACGTTTTTTTTTTTAATATCTATACCTGATGTAATGATACATAAATAAATATTAAATATATGTAAATAAAAGTGTTTTATACATGGTTAGGACATATATTTTTTTATTTTATATTTATTTGAGTAAAAATTAAGCTTTTTAACTCTAAATGAAGATGGAAATAAATACCTTAATTATTATAGGAGTTTTAATGTATACATAAATATAATAGAACATATATATAAGTTAAGAAATATATAGTAGTACATATATGGTACTTTATGTATTATATATACTGTATGCATAGAATAAGACGGAAAATAAAAATTTAACAATTTGATATAACTAATTGCTATTAAAACTTCTTTCTACGTTTAAATAATTGTTCATGGATTAATATGGATGGAATGTTTTTAAGCGACTCCATACGTACGAACTTTCAACATGCTTTCAACTTCATAATATTGATGTGAACGTTAATGCGAAAAAACGAAAATATTAAACCATAAAATAAAAATAGAAAAAGTATATTGTAAAAAATTTTTAAGACATTTTACAGAGAGCAAAATTTCCTATTCTCTTTTAGCCATAGAATTATAAATGACATTGTTTAGTCCATACAAAATTAGATGTAAGTTTTGTGTCATTATTTTTTTACTATTTAATATTGTAGGATTATATTTATATATATGTACAATAATTATATATACCTATATGTTGGCGTCTTAATATGGATAAATTGGACAGATCCTTATTATTGCACCTGTATGGCTTACAAGATATATATTATACCTATGAAAAATAATGCATTTTACAAGATAAAAAAGAGTAACTTAAATTGACACTTTGCCAAAAGAAAACAAAAAGAAAGAAGAATTAATTAAAAAAGGTAATTATTAGATTGTATTCTTAAGACGTTCATTTTTTTTTTTTTATTATATTAAATCATTTTAAATTTTACTTTCATTAAACATTAAAGAAAAGAAAGTTTTCCACCACCACCCCGGCCCTTTCGCACTTCTTTTAGAGCTCAATTTGTGTAATACTATGAAAATTAGTAACTAAGAATTATTTTGGAAATGGGTAACACGAAATAAAGCCCATAAATATATAACTTAGTATAGAATTATAAAATAGTTGAAAAATTACATTCTCGCGAATTTTTCTGGTAAAAATTCTTAAGACAATTTTTTCTGCAAAAAATTAAAATAAAATAAAAAACTTTCATTCATGCATATTTTTTATATATGCATTATTAAAATAAAACAGAAAATAATTATTTCAAAAGAGCTTAAAAAAAATGTATAATATATATATTTATATGTATTTTTTTTGGTTTTGAGCTATAGTTAAGATGCAAATGTGACATAATATAAAGTACACAATTCAATAAAAGGTTTGTTAGGGTGGGAGGTGGGTTATAGATAATTTAATCAGAGTTTAAAATAAGAAAAGGTGTAAAAGTGTTCATAAGAAAAACAATAAAAATGTGGGTTTCCATTTTTCGTGCACACAAAAACACTTGCTTTCAATATATATATAATGAAAATTTATAAAGAAATAAATGTACCTTTTGTGAATTTTACCGGACTTGTACATTAAGGGTTTCTTTTTTTTTTTTTTTCGTATCGAAGTTGGAAAGAACTTTAAATAAGTAAAAAACACAAAAATTTATATATAAAAGTGTAATATTATGTATAGGTGAGAAATGAAAAAGTGAAAAAATGCAATAATAAAAACACATTAAAAAACAGGTGCAATAATTTTTGTTCCCTTTGCACTTTTACAATTTTAGATATACAATATATTAAGGAAAAATATAATTCAGTTTATTCTATTTATTTTAGCTTAAGAACAACATTTATATATGCAAATAATTTTAACTATTTTCTAAGGGGTGATTGTATCACAAAAAAATTCACGTGACTTTTAATGTGTGTTTTTTTTTTTACTAAACAGGCAAAATATCATCTATCTTTTATTATATACCCATTGAAAGACACTTATTTATAAAACAGATGGAATGTGTGCGGTTGGCTAATTTCTTTACGTTTATTTTTTGTATAATAATATAGTTCCACTTTAGAATATAATACCCTTTTCTCCTATGTTTTAACTGCATAGCTTTATTACTATATAACCTTAATGATTTTCTGAACAAAATAGAATAAGCTTTTTTGTGAATACACATAATTATGCATGCAAAAATAACTTTGATTAATGTAATATTATATCCCCTTAGCCAAAATGTTCAAATATTTTTAAATTTTCTTTTCTTAAAGTATAGCTCGTTTAAATAATATTTATTTTTATGTTATATTCTAAGTCCATTCTTATTGCGTGAGCCTTCAATGACTCAAACTGTGACACCTGATCTATTATATTATCTTTTTTTTTTTTTTTAAATGTACGCAAAAATTTTACGTACACATTTTTTTTTTTTTTTTTTTATTAGAAAGGCTTATCTATAATATACAATAATTAATTATTACTGTATATTATTTTTTATTTGTGAAAATATATTTTATGAAATGAAGTCAACCTAATAGTGTGAATGTGCATGGTATTTATATACATACATATATATATATATATTTTTAATACAATTTTGTTTTGAAAAAAAATTTATAGAGATATATTTTGCATACCTGTTTTGAGAATTAGTTATAATTATAAAAGAGAGAAAAAAAAAAAAAATTAATATTTATAGTTCTTCCGTTTAAGAAAAGTTTTAAAATGTTTAGAAAGAAATATAATGTGTTAAACATTTTGTGTAAACATGGGAAAAAAGAAAATTTATCAAAACGTTCTATAAATTCTGATATCGAAACGTCAAAAAAGTGGAAGATAAGAGGTGCACTGAATAAATGGCTTCTGTTGCTTAACACTTTTGTTATTGTATTTTTAGTATCAAAATTTGAGTATCCAAGTAGTAATGTAAGATAGTAATAGCATATATTATCTATATATTTTCTTCCTCCCCCACCTCTACTTATGTTTATTTCTTTTACAGTTTTCCCCATTTTTTACAACTGTTGAAAAGATTAAACATGTAAGACGTTACACTATACGAAAACAATGGTGTGTATTACACACTTCTTTTTTTTTTCTTTTTTTTTTTTTTTTAGTGCATTTCTAATAAACCATGTGATGGGGATAATAACCAAGAAAACATATATTCTTTTGGGGGTAATCGAATGCTAAGAGAAAATGAATACATTGAGGAAACAAAACATGACAGTGTAGTCTTAGATTTCTCGCGTAACCTACGTCACAGGGAAATTAATGGAAAATCCAGCTTTAAGAAATTAACAACGAAATTAGATAATAGACAGGAAAAGGAAAATTTGCAAATGAATCAAAAAGGCAAAAAATTATTAAAAACAGAATTTAAGGGAAATTTTTTAAAAAGGGAAAAGAAAATGAATCGAATGAATAAAAAAGAAAATATTAATATATATGATTATGTTCAGGATATTTATGATGTATATAATAATATTAATGATGGTTTGGATTCATATGAAGGAAATGAATCTCTTATTTTTTACAAAGATAATATAAATAAGGACGAGGAAAGTTATAAAAAATTGTACACTAATGATAATTTGTGCGAAAATTACGATCAACAAGAAGAAGAAAACGAGCCCGATAATTATGATCCTAACGAAAAGAATTATTTAAATAAAAATGGGGATGATGGTGAAGAAGGTAATGATGAAGATCAGAAGGAAGATGAAGACAGAGAGGACACTAAGGATTATAATGATAAGGATGATAAGGGTAATGATGATAAGGGTAATGATGATAATGATAAGGATGATAAGGGTAATGATGATAAGGGTAATGATGATAATGATAAGGATGATAATGATAAGGATGATAATGATAAGGATGATAATGATAAGGATGATAATGATAAGGATGATAATGATAAGGATGATAATGATAAGGATGATGAAGATAAGGATGATAATGATAAGGATGATAATGATAAGGATGATGAAGATAAGGATGATGAAGACAAGGATGATGCAGACAAGGATGAAGATGGAAAAAAAGGTCAGTGTCCATTTAAAGGAGAATGCTCAGAAAAAAAGGAATGTCCATTTAAATCAGAATGGACAGAAAAAAAAGAGTGCCCATTGAAAAGTGAATGCTCAGAACAAAAAGAGTGCCCATTTAAACCTGAATGCCCATTTAAAGACGGTGACGTAGAAAAGAAGGAATGCCCATTTAAACCTGGATGTCCATATAAAGACGATAACACAGAAAAAAAAGAGTGCCCATTTAAGTCTGGATGTTCATTTAAAAACGGTAGCGTAGAAGAAAAGGAGTGCCCATTTAAAGACGGTGACGTAGAAAAGAAGGAATGCCCATTTGAATCTGGATGTCCTTATAAAGACGATAACACAGAAAAAAAAGAGTGCCCATTTAAATCTGGATGTCCATATAAAGACGATAACACAGAAAAAAGAGAGTGCCCATTTAAATCAGAATGCACAGGAAAAGAAGAGTTCCCATTTAAAAGTGAATGCTCAGGAAAAAAGGAATGTCCATTTAAACCTGAATGCCCATTTAAAGACGGTGACGTAGAAAAGAAGGAATGCCTATTTGAATCTGGATGCCCATATAAAGATGATAACACAGAAAAAAAAGAGTGTCCATTTAAACCTGGATGCCCTTATAAAGACGATAACATAGAAAAAAAAGAGTGGCCATTTAAACATGGATGTCCATTTGAAAACGGTAGCGTAGAAGAAAAGGAGTGCCCATTTAAACCTGGATGTCCATATAAAGACGATAACACAGAAAAAAAAGAATGCCCATTTAAAAATGAATGCTCAGAACAAAAAGAGTGCCCATTTAAATTAGAATGCACAGAAAAAGAAGGGTGCCCATTTAAACATGGATGTCCATTTAAAAACGGTAGCGTAGAAGAAAAGGAGTGCCCATTTAAACCTGAATGCCCATATAAAGATGATAACACAGAAAAAAAAGAGTGTCCATTTAAACCTGGATGCCCATATAAAGATGATAACACAGAAAAAAGAGAGTGCCCATTTAAACCTGGATGCCCTTATAAAGACGATAACACAGAAAAAAAAGAGTGCCCATTAAAACCTGGATGCCCATATAAAGATGATAACACAGAAAAAAGAGAGTGCCCATTTAAACCTGGATGCCCTTATAAAGACGATAACATAGAAAAAAAAGAGTGGCCATTTAAACATGGATGTCCATTTGAAAACGGTAGCGTAGAAGAAAAGGAGTGCCCATTTAAACCTGAATGCCCATATAAAGATGATAACACAGAAAAAAAAGAGTGCCCATTTAAAAACGATAACGTAGAAAATAAGGAATGCCCATTTAAGGCTCAATGCACCGAGAAAGAGGGATGTCCAATTACAGAACAGTACACAGAAAAAGAAGAGTGTCCATTTAAACCTGGATGTTCATATAAAGACGGTAACGTAGAAAAAAAGGAGTGCCCATTTAAATCAGAATGCACAGAAAAAAAAGAGTGTCCATTTAAAAGTGAATGCTCAGAACAAAAAGAGTGTCCATTTAAATCAGAATGCACAGAAAAAAAAGAGTGCCCATTGAAAAGTGAATGCTCAGAAAAAAAAGAGTGTCCATTTAAAAGTGAATGCACAGAAAAAGACAATGAAATAGAAAAAAAAGAGTGCGCATTTAAACATGGATGTCCATATAAAGACGATAACACAGAAAAAAAAGAGTGCCCATTTAAACCTGGATGTCCATTTAAAGACGGTAACGTAGAAGAAAAGGAGTGCCCATTTAAATCAGAATGCACAGAAAAAAAAGAGTGTCCATTTAAAAGTGAATGCACAGAAAAAAAAGAGTGTCCATTTAAACCTGGATGTTCATATAAAGACGGTAACGTAGAAGAAAAGGAGTGCCCATTTAAATCTGAATGCACAGAAAAAAAAGAGAGTCCATTTAAACCTGAATGCCCATATAAAGATGATAACACAGAAAAAAAAGAGTGCCCATTTAAAAACGATAACGTAGAAAATAAGGAATGCCCATTTAAGGCTCAATGCACCGAGAAAGAGGGATGTCCAATTACAGAACAGTACACAGAAAAAGAAGAGTGTCCATTTAAACCTGGATGTTCATATAAAGACGGTAACGTAGAAAAAAAGGAGTGCCCATTTAAATCAGAATGCACAGAAAAAAAAGAGTGTCCATTTAAAAGTGAATGCTCAGAAAAAAAAGAGTGTCCATTTAAAAGTGAATGCACAGAAAAAGACAATGAAATAGAAAAAAAAGAGTGCGCATTTAAACATGGATGTCCATATAAAGACGATAACACAGAAAAAAAAGAGTGCCCATTTAAACCTGGATGTCCATTTAAAGACGGTAACGTAGAAGAAAAGGAGTGCCCATTTAAATCAGAATGCACAGAAAAAAAAGAGTGTCCATTTAAAAGTGAATGCACAGAAAAAAAAGAGTGTCCATTTAAACCTGGATGTTCATATAAAGACGGTAACGTAGAAGAAAAGGAGTGCCCATTTAAACCTGGATGTCCATTTAAAGACGATAACACAGAAAAAAAAGAGTGCCCATTAAAACCTGGATGTCCATTTAAAGATGGTAACGTAGAAGAAAAGAAATGCCCATTTAAATCAGAATGCACAGAAAAAAAAGAGTGTCCATTTAAAAGTGAATGCTCAGAAAAAAAAGAGTGTCCATTTAAATCAGAATGCACAGAAAAAAAAGAGTGCCCATTGAAAAGTGAATGCTCAGAACAAAAAGAGTGTCCATTTAAATCAGAATGCTCAGGAAAAAAAGAGTGCCCATTTAAAAGTGAATGCTCAGGAAAAAAGGAATGTCCATTTAAACCTGAATGCCCATTTAAAGACGGTGACGTAGAAAAGAAGGAATGCCCATTTAAACCTGGATGTTCATATAAAGACGATAACACAGAAAAAAAAGAGTGCCCATTAAAACCTGGATGTCCATTTAAAGACGGTAACGTAGAAGAAAAGAAGTGCCCGTTTAAAAGTGAATGCACAGAAAAAAAAGAGTGTCCATTAAAACCTGAATGTTCAGAAAAAGAAAGTGGAGTTTTTATGGAGAAGGAGTTAAATTTGTATGGAGAAATGGAAAAAAAAGGCAAAGACTTAGCGGGAGAAGAATTATTAAATGAAGATCAACAATTTAATGATGAAGAACTTGCGAATGATTTACTAATGCTAGACCTAATTATAAATAACCAAAAATTATCAAACGAAGAGGAATTATTAGGAGAAGTAGATAATTCAATGCCAAAGGATGAAATAGAAAAAAAGGAAATAGAAGGCACAAATACAAAAGAAGAAACACCTAGTAAAGTTGCAGAAACACAAGATAGTGAAGTCTTCATCTCAGAGCTGAAAGAAACTTTACCAACAGAATTTTCAAAACTAGATCAACAGACAGAAGAAATAACAAAAGAAACAATAGATACAAAAATAGAAGCGAAAAGCATAGAAGAATCTTTAATGAAAAAGGAAGAGAAATTAAGTGTAGAAAAAGACGAAACAAAACAGAAAGATGTGATAGATGAAGGTACGATATCCGAAGAAGACAAAACACAGGATAAAACATTGAAAATAGAACAAAAAGAGTTTGAAAAAGAAGAAAAGGGAGAAGGAAAGAAAAAGGAAATGTTAAAAGAAGAGAAAAAGAAAAAGGAAGATGCTCTCAGCCATACTGAAGTTGACAAACTACAAAATAAAATAAAAAATGAAAAGAAGGATTCCACGGATAAGACCCAGTCACAGGAAAAACATGATTCAGAAGCATCCCAAAATTTAAGAGGACAATCTGATAAATTAAAAATAAATGTAAAAGGAGGTGTTGAATCAACGAAAAAATCTGTCAGCAACAATTTAGAACAGAACACATTCGTTCGTGAGAACAAAGAAGAAAAGGAAAGTACTGAGAAAAATGTGAAGAAGAGCGAAGATTCTAAAAAGGTAGAAGAAACGAAAAAAAAGGAAAGTACTAAAAAGGATAAGGAAACAAAAAAAACGGAAAGTGTTAAAAAGGATGAAGAAACGAAAAAAACGGAAAGTGTTAAAAAAGATGAAGAAACGAAAAAAAAGGAAAGTGTTAAAAAGGATGAAGAAACGAAAAAAAAGGAAAGTGTTAAAAAGGATGAAGAAACGAAAAAAACGGAAAGTGTTAAAAAGGATGAAGAAACGAAAAAAACGGAAAGTGTTAAAAAAGATGAAGAAACGAAAAAAACTGAAAGTGTTAAAAAGGATGAAGAAACGAAAAAGACTAAAGATGCTAAACAAGCTGGTGAATCTACACAAGCTACAGGCCTTAAAAAAGATTTAAAGGATAATACAAATGCTAAAACTAAATCAAATAGTTCTAGTCCTATTAAAAAAATTGTAGGTAAGTTACGTAAAAACTAAAAAAAAAAAAAAATACACGAAGACATATAATAAAAATTAAAAAGAATAACAGCAATATTTCAAGATAGTTTAGAGTATTCCCAGCGTAGACATTATGTCTATGAATAGAATACAACTAAATTATCACCAAGCTATTTATATATGATAATATATAATATTATCTAATGGAATTATTATAATAAATTTTTTTTTTTTTCCCTTATTAAATACACAATGATAGCATAAAGATGAAATATAAATATTTCATTGTAATGGGGGAATGTGTTTTTTTTTTTTTTTTTTTTTTTTTTAAAATAAAAGAATATCTCAAGGACATAAATACTATATTCTATTTATGATGTTTGTAGAGAAAAGAAAAATTCCCGTAAATCCCTAAAATCTTGTATAATATATATCTGTTTTTGCTTATAGCAAATGTAGTAATTAAGGGGGGAAAATATATATTCTCTTAAAAACGTCTATAGCACAGAGAAAATTTTATTTAATTTTATGCATTATATTTTGATGTTAATTTTTAACACAATAAAAGTCCTTTTATCTCAGTATTACATATATTGTTTTCATTTTTTATATTTATTTTATTTATGATAATCATGTACAATTTTTGTCCATAGTTTTTTTTTTTTTTTTTTTTTAATAAGTATTTATTTTTAATTTACATTAATATGTATATGCGTTATTGCATAAATACATATCTATGTATTACACACTATACATTTCAATTAATGGTTGATGTTTTATATTTAATTACACAAAATAAGCTATAATAGAATGTAATTAAAATTTATAGAATGATAAAGGACTGTATACACATATATATATTTTCTCTCTGTAACCGTTGAACGCTTGTGCCATGCTTTAACCTAACACATTATGTTAATTTAAAGACAAAAGTATACAACTATTCATTGTTTAGATGTTTAGAAATACATAAAATAAAAAAAAAAAATCCTGAAGAGACTCTTTTTCCGAATACATATTTTGGTAATAAGAATCATAACTTGATGTCATAAATAGCGCGTCTACATTAGATGCACTATTATGTAAATACCATTTAACTTTATTTTTCTGCAAGGGGAAATGCGACTCATAACATTCACATATATATATGTCGAAGTGTTTTTTTTTTTTTTTCCCTTTAGATAAGAGTAATCTTGGAACAATGAAAAATAACTCTAAATAGTAAAATTTTTTAATGAGTTTTTTACAAGCTTAGATTTCTAAGTATTCCTATAAATAATTTCTTATTATTAATTCATAAAAAATTTGAAAGTGTGAAACTTTTAAAGGAAATGGCGATGCAAAAACATCATACAGTGAATAAAAAATATTCTCTATTTTGCAACTTTTTGTATACATATAATTCCCCCACCCCATCTTATAAAATTCTGAATAATTCCCATTACGCTCTTCATTTGTTGTAAAATTTGGTGGATTTTCGTTGAAATCCATTTGAGCTTTTCCATACTAAAGTGGTCTAAATTATTATTTTAATATAAATTATATTTTTGGCTCACACGTTTTTTTAAAGAGAATTTTATTTTTTTGGCAATTAGAAGTTGCTAAATATTGTTAAAAATAATTATTTTATTATATTTAAAATAAAAAAAAAAAAAAAAAAAAAAAAAAAAAAAAGTACAACAAATTGTAATTTACAAGAAATTACATTGAAATATTTTTTCAACATGTATTTTTTTTTTTTTTTTTTTTTTTTCCCTTTGCAACTTAAGAATTTATTAATAACTAAGAAAATTAGTATTTTTTATTGTTTTCCATATTTAAAAGGGGGAAACAGAATTTGTATTTTGTCCTTTCTATTCGTGAAAATTTCTGACATTATTTAACTGGCAAAAAATTATATATGAGGGATTGTTGGTTCATGATATTATAAATAATATATATTTCCTATATTATGTATACATTAAGGAAACTTAATTATAGATATGAACGTATCTATTGATCATAACATTATATACGTGCACATACCGTTTCCCTATAATCCCTGTAAAAAATATATTGATAACACATTGTTGCACTACACCATACATCACATATAAACCCCATAGGATTTCGCGAAAAAGAGTTTTCTTTACGTTTTTAGTTAACTTTTATAATTAGTTTATTTTTACTTTTTTCTTGATACATATATGCATACGTGTTTATTATTTTCGTAAGATAAAGTGTTCATTTTATAATTGCATCTACGAGTATAATTTTCAGGAATTAAAACGCATGTATAGGTATATATACATGCTTATGTATATACATTTTTGTTGATAACATATATTGTATCTATTAACGAAGCATTGAAATATGCTACATAATTAATTACACACACATTTTTTAATGTGTTCTGAATGCTTGTATTTTAACAATGTTAATAAGCTGATTACAATCACATTTTACAGCGTGACTGTTAGAGTAAAAATGTTTTTTTAAAAAAAAAAAAAAATTCTCTTTCCCTCACACATGTAAATAATATATTATGCTCATTAATAATGAAGCATATATATTTTTGAGTTAACAAAATAATTATGAAGAACTTAGATAACAATTATACAACTGTTGAACAACATATATACTACACGCATTTAGATGACAAATTTTCTACGAAAACTTCAGCTTGTTTTAAGAAATGTTACAATCTATCGCCAAATTCAAAGGAAATTCTTTTTTTTACTGAAATTCTTGTCTGTATTGCTTTAATATGGACATGTTATTGCTTCAATACTGTAAGAAAAGAATTGCACTCACCAAGTGTTGTACACGTAGCTTTTTGGTCGTTTTTTTTTTTTTTATTTTATTTATTATCTAGTATGTTTTCTGTAAAACAGAACTTATTGTATTTTTTAAAAATATTTTTGTGTTTTCTTGTTTTAATATCTGTAGTATATTGCCACAGTTGAAATATGGAATAATGAGATAGATAACATATATGAGGGGTCAACTTTTAGGTCCAGTAGATCACTAAGCAAAGAAGAAAACAAAAGTTTAATAAATAATAAACACTGTACAAAAAACATAGCTGATTTATTAGAATTAGACAAAGATGCTATAGAAAAAGAGTATGCGTCATTAGTGTCCTATGGTTTAAAAAATAACACTTTTAAACTGAACATATTTGGAAAATACACGCCACAAGTATCAAATTTTGTGAACCAAATAAATAAAACGATTGATTTAGAATTACTGCGTGCCTTAAAATTAGATTATTATTTTTATCAAGACAAAAATTACTCCGTTTCTGTGAAGAAATCGAAACTTCATCAGATTAAACTGTTCTTTTGTAAATATAAAATATTTATACCCCATATCATTCTCTTTTTGGGAGCTATTATAGCTTCATCACTTAGAGAACCTTTTTCTTCAGTTATTTTAATTATTATGCTGTTCATATTGATAACATATTTTTTTGAAAGAACACGAAAATGCATATATATTGTGGACATGCAAAGAAAATATAAGAACACCCTCCTTGGTTTTGTGGATTATTAGTTCTTTTTCTTTTTTTTTTTTTTTTTTTTTTTTTTTTGTAACTCTGAAGAATGTTCAATCCAACCTTCTGCGCACACCCCTTAGATGATTTATATAATCATTATAAATCTTTAAAATTTAGCGCAATAAATTAGAATACATTTGAACATTCCAATATATATTTGTCTGTAATTATATATGCATGCATAAGTATACCTATGTGCCTGCATACTCGTAATTGCTTTGCATAATTTTTGTACATGCATGAAGCTTAACGAAAAATTTAGCTTTTTTAATTTTTAAAAGAATCTCCTAATTAAATTTTTAAATTAGTATAAAACACAAACACTTGCATTTGTGTTTTTTAATAAATAATACATATTGCTTATTCTGTTTAATTTACTATCAGTGAAGTGTATTTTTAAGAAAACTTTTTTTTTTTTTTTTTCATTCTTTTTTGGAATATTTATACAAAAAAAAAAAAAAAAAAAAAAAAAAATATTAAAAATTTTTTTTTTTTTTTTTTTTAATTTTAATTTTTTTTTTTTTTTTTTTTTTTTTTTTTTGAATTTTTTTTTTAAAAAAATTTTTTTTTTTTTTTTTTTATTTTTTTTTTTGAAATATTTTAAAAAAAAAAAAAAAAAAAAAAAAAAGGATTAAAACTTTTTGTTTTTGTATTTTTAGTAGTATATATCATTTAGATAGAATTTTATATAAATGTATACAATGTGCATAACACAAATTTGCTTTGTGCTTTAAAATAATGACTTGGGTTAACAACTCTTTTAAAACTGGCATTTTAAAAATCAAAAATACACAAAAATAATATTATTTAACTGTACTAGAATGTATTTTTATTTATTTATTTATTCTATTTTGGTAAACATATTAGATCGTACAAAATTTTTAATAAACATACAGCGATATTATAGTTCACTAACTTACAATATTTCTCTCAAAGTGTTAATGAAAACACAAAATTTTCTGTTTTTTCATACATGGAAAATATTACTCTACAACAGTTTGCTAAATTAATAAAATATTTGCTGGTTAACTAAATGGAGAATCGCTTATTCATATGTGAAATGTGGGTGTCTTAAATATAAGTAATTAGTAATTCATTGGGGATTAATACGTACATTATAATAATTATTAGTAGAATATTAATTTTTACTGTATACACAACTTAGGAAGAAAACACAGAGTATATAAGCTTACATTAGTGTATGTATTTTGTCACCATTTAAACATTATTTTTTTAAGAAAAACAAAATAACTTTATTGCAGAATTAACTCTAACTTTCCTTGAAAAATATCACATTTTTGAAATAGTTCATCCTGTTCCTTCATAAAAAGAGGAGATACAAATTAATTAAACATATATATAAAATAAATTAAGCTACTACAATGAATAAAAAAATATGCGAAAAGTATCCACTAAAAAAAATATTTTTTTTTTTTTTGTAAATATATAAATGTAAATTGTGCACTTTTACTATTCGATAAAGCAAATCTTAATATTAATACCAAACTGAATATATATATTTTATTGGACACTTGTTAGTAACACACAGTTTCCCCTTTATAAGACGTTGTTATTGTAATGAACTTCTGAATTTTAGAGTTGTATCAGAGTATATTATATCATTTTTTTTTGCATAAAATACTTTATATATTAAGAATTACACTGCTTATATATTATGGAATAATAAAACATGTATAAGATGTTGTTAAAATTGACATACACAAATGGTATATAGTTAGTATAAAAACTCTAATAATGAATCATTAGTATGGCAACGCTTCCATTTTGTATTTCTTTTTAAAAGTGTAAAAATTTCTGCAAATGGTAATTCTAAGAATAAAACAATTGTCTTTATATAATTTCATTAATATTGAATCATTATGGTTTGTATATAGAACTGTAAATATATCACATTATTTATGTTAAAATTTTAAAATGATTTTAGAATTTCCTTCGCATCGTAACTTTGTTACCAAGGAGAATGGGGTATAAGTGGAGCGTATAATTCTTAACGAGCACTACTTGGATAAGAAAATATTACTTGACTATCACACTAATCATCTATACTTTAATTAATTAAATAACTCATTTTCATGACATTAATTATATCTTTCTTCTATTTTTACTGTGTAGAAGAAAAGTAGTGTTTAAAAAACTAACGAAATTGTCGTAGCTATTAGAAGAATTAGCACTTTAAGAAATAAAAAAAAAATATGGTTGTAATTAAAATAAAAGGAACATCTAATTCATACATTTTTTTTTTTTTTTTCTCTATTTTGGAGCTATATTTTTTACATAAATTGGCATAGATATTAGGGAAAGGTTATTTCAACTTCCTCCGAATTTTTACTATTTATTTTGTTTTTTAACAACACGAAGTCTTTTTATTTATTCATTGGAATTTTTTAAAAACCTTTAAATTTCTAATGTAGGATATATATGCCCTTAATTTGATAACGCTCTTTACCCCACTATAACATATTTTTTATATATCATATAAAAAGACATAAAAGTTGAAAAAAATTAACTTCTCTTACTACAACTTATTATAAATCTGTTGAAAGAGGTTTATTTCAATCATATTTTTGAATTCTGTTTATTTAAAAAAAAAAAGGAAAAAAAGTACATGTTATTATAAGCTTTATGTTACATATATATATTTAAGTGATGGTATGTTTTTTTATATAATTTTATCGCTTTTCTGCATGTTTCATTCCTTCATCATGTATTTATTTTTCTTTGTTTTATTATTGTTTCAAAAAAAATATATTATAAAAAGAGTATTTTTAAGTATAATGTAGTGGCATTGTGAAAACAGCGACAATTCTTTAAACGCATAAAAGTGTTTCTTTTTTTCATGTAAGATTTTTTATAATAATAGAAAATCAATAATTTAGTATTAATATTGGTATTTTTATTTAATTACATCTTTTGGAATAATATTTCTAAGATTATATTTATATTTTTTTTTATATAAAAATGCTCCCTTTTACATAAAAAGTGCAATAAAAATAGTAGGCTGTTCTGAAATTTAAAAATTTTGTCTTTCATACGGTACATATTGTATGTTCTATATTTTACAACATTGTGTTATTTACATTTCATTACTAAGAAATTGTAAAAGATAACAAAATTTCCATTTTTTTTTAAAATATAGAAAAGCATTTCGCAAATAATTACATTCTTATAAAAAATTAAATGATAACATTTTGGAAAACTATGTAAAAAAGAGAAAATAGTGAAAATGCGTACATAGAAATGAATTTTTTATATATTTAAAAAATAAAAAAATAACAAAAATAACATAGTTTTTAAAAATAAGCATCCAAGTAAAAAGTTATGAGAGAAAAAATAAATATGTTCAAAGTTTTGAACAGAATTTGTATATTATCCCTTATTTTAACATGTGGAAAATGGAAACATTCTGATAATGTAAGGGTAAAAAATACATTTGAAACCTTACATATATTTTTTTATATAACGTGTTTATTGAGATATAATTATTTTTATTAAAAGTGTAAATGTTGAAATGAATTATTCGTAAAAATTGAATAAAATGCTTTTAATAATTTTTATAGTATACACTCTCTGGGAAATCATTTGGAAAGAAAGGGTTCTTTCATAAATCATTAAATTCAAGAGTTACACGGTTGCTTTTCCAAAAAAATATAACATTAGATGAGTTTTATGATGATGGAAAACAAATAACTATACCACAATATGGAGATGATGGATTGGATTGTCACAGTGAGGAACAGCATAATGAATCATTTAGACAAGAAGATGTTGATAATATATTTAGTAATGACACTTGGGATAGCACTTACACTTTGGGATCTTCGATACATGACACTATAAAGACAAATAAAACAAAGATTCCTTCAATACAAAAATATAAAGAACAAAAAATAAAGGAATTAAAAGGTATGAATAATGGTTGTGCTAAACATAGATCCTTTCTACCAAGCGTTACTAATTTTTTTCGAAAGTTAAACATATTTGTTGAATTAGAATTGTTAAATATGTTGGATAATGACAATTATTACAAACCCATTACGAATGGGAAGAAAAATAAAAGAGGAAAATTTAGGGATGTTATGCATATATATAGAATACTTTGTCCAGTTATAACTGGAGCATTTACAACATTATTATTATTACATATTTTTCCCCAACTTGGTTTTCTTACTGGGGTTTCAACTATTTTACTTATAATATATCTTTTAGCTAAAATATGGAAATGCCTATGCATACTTGACTCTACCGAAGAAAATATGCATTTGTAATTTTATTTTTTTTAAGGTTAACAGAATATTGAAGCGCGCCAATTTTCCCTAGAGAAAATACTACTTTTTATTCATTAATATGGCGTGTATCACTTGAAGATAGTACACATTTAGACTACACACATATTTTTACATATATGTAATTGTGTAAGATCACAAATGTACTTAAGGCTGATCTGCAAATAAAATTTTTAATTTTGAATATACTTACATGCGAAGAATTTATTAATGGTTTTTTTTTTTTTTTTACCACAATTATATATTTATACTTTATTCTTACAAGTGAATTATCATTTATTCAGGCTTTCTTTCTTTTTTCGTTTTTTTTTGAACAAGTTATTTTTTTTTCGTTCTATCAAAACTTGTGTAATTAATTACTAATTAATATAGTTATTTTAGTTAAATTGTTAAAAATATTATTGATATATGTATAGCACATAATATTAAAAAATTCTATTGTTAGAAAAATATAATTTTTTTCTTTTTCTGAGGTTAGATGATGAACCTATTTGAATTGCAAATATACTCCTACATGTACTAATTTTAATATAACCATTCATAGCATAGATTCATAAAAATGGAGAAAATGCGTTTTTATTGTTGTCACATTTGTCCTTATACACTCTTGTAAGTAATAAAAGTTGTAGCGAGAGAAGGGGTATTATATGAAATATTCCGTGTAATGTAATTTATGTATGTATGTTTCTAAAAAAAAATATGAACGTACTTCTTTTATCATTTTATAGTGTAAAAAAAAAAAAAAAAAAAAAAAAAAGAAACATGATAAAAACATAATAGATTAAGAATCATCTTTTGTAAAATTAATAATTTATGAAACTCTACAAAAATTTTCCTTCCTTTTTTTTATGGGTTATATGTGTTCAGATGCTTTGCAAAAGCGTATCATTTATTTTCTACCTTGTAAGCCTAAAATGAAGTTTTACTAATTAAAGAAGCATAAAAATGTTACTCTAGTGTGATTCAATGCACATATTTGTATACCCATAACTACATATGAATGAACATTAGGGAAACATTTAATACATATATTTTGCTCCTGTACCGCTGACATGTATCATGTTTGTAATACCTTAGATCTAACTAACATTATAAGTTTACAAAATAAGACTAAAAGTTTTGTCTATGTATCAAATTTCTGAAATTGCGTTTACATAATTTTGATAACGATTATTTTTCATATTTTTAACGAAATTATATATTGGGGTTTTCTTTATTTTTTACAGTCAAGAATGTATTAAAAATGCTATAATTATAGTTATAATGTAAATTTCATAAAATAGGATGAAACGAATTCAATACATATTATCACTTTATTTTTAAAACTTTCCATTTCCTAGATAACTATGTGAACATTTAAAATTCACATAAAACCAGCTATATTACAGAAAAATTAAAACAACAAAATTGAAAATAAGTTAATACTTAGATCGATCAATTTCAAACACATATTATATTGCTCTGTCGAATAATATTTTTTATTATTTCGCTACATTATAGATTATATAAATTATATCGAAAAAAATAAATTATACATAAAAATTAATATTTAGCATATTTATTATTAGAAGATATGAACTATGGTGTTATGAACCTGTGAACATTATTTATATATAGTGAAAAAAAAAAAAAAAACAAATAAATAAAAAAGGCACAAAAAGGGTACTAAAAAAACCACATTTACAAAATTATTTTAATACGTACCTTGTGATAAACGTTCTTATATATGACAAAAAAAAAAAAGGAAATGTTACTCTTAATTAACAAAAGCGGATATATGTACTTTTTTCTGTCTTATTTAAAATAAAGATTTCACAATATTAATATTGTCTTAAGCTTTCATTAAATATTATACATTTTAATATTCTTCCAATGTGTTAAATGAAAAAAAAAAAAAAGAAAAGAAATAAAATAAAATAAAATAAAATAAAAAAGAACTAGAATGCGTACAATACTTAAAAATGGAAATACGCGTTTTAATAATGGCACCAACCTATTTAAGGAATTAAAACTATCCGTTACTTATTAAAAGATTACCCTATATTATAATATATAAATAACAATGATAAAACTATTAAAGTAAATGTGTGAATACTGTCATGCTTTGAAGTTCTTATAAAAAAAAACTTGTAATAGGGTATAATTTTTTTTAAATAATAACATTGATACGTTTTTTTTTTTTTTTTCCCTTTTTATACCTACGTTTTCAAGTACTTCGTTTTATTAGAATCATGTGATTCGTTCAAATACAAGTTACGCTGATTTAATGAATATAATCAACAAAAATTTCATCTGTTATTTAAATCAAACTTAAGAAAAATCAATAAGGGAAATTTATATATGTCAATATTTGTACTTGTTACTTTTCATATTTTTCTAATTTAGACAAAATGTTCTAACACAAAGGTTTTTAGATATAAATCAAGACTTTGCAAGTAAAAAAAAATAAAAATAAAATTCGTGTGAATTTTTTATTTACTTTTTGGGACATACGGAATAAAGAAAGCTCTTTTAAAAAAAAAAAAATTATAGGTAAATCCATTAGTTCTAATCCTCCACAAATACAACAAGCGTTATTTGCGTTTTGCTTACATTATATTTACTCTGTAAAAACGAGTTCTTGGTTTCTCATATTATGTATAAACACGTAGTTTCATTCTACCAAAAACTTGGCATAAAATTATATTAAATTAAAGATTGAAAAATGTAGAAAAATATATATTCATATTTTTACAAAATAAATTTATATGAAAGCATCTATTATATAACGTTCATTTAGTAATAAATAATTTTAAAATAAATTTATCATCCTAAGTTTATTATCATATTAAAATAAACAGTAATTTACAAAAAAAAAAAGTACTCTTTCTTTTACAATATATATATATATATAATATCATTTTTTCTCATGAAAGGAAATAGAAACTAATAATGTACTTAAAATTTACTCCTTTATTTTCTTCTTTTTCTTTTCTTTTTTTTTTTTTCATGTAATGATTGCGGATTCGTGAAAATTATATTAATTATTTACTATTTTTTATTCATGTAAAATAATATATCTAATTGTAGATCAATATAATAATTTCTGTTAATCATATAATACATATACATAAAAGAAATATACATTAAATGTATTTTTAAAATTTTTATTTGCGAAAAAAAAGATTGCCACTCGCTTATACCATTGTAAGCCCACTAATGTAAATGGATAATGTGGTTTTTTTGATAATATCCAAATTAATACATATAAATAAACATATAATAATGGATGTACTAAAAAAAAAAAAAAAAAAAAGATGAGTTTATTTTGAATCATAGGTTATAAAATAATACGTAAAATAAAGATGCATATATATGTACAATACAACATAATTTATATGTTTCATATCATTTTGCGTGCATTGTTACATTTCAATGTTTATTCTCTATTTCTTATTGTAAAAAAAAAAAATTTTTTAACACTTAATGCAATTCAAGAAATGTTCATTAGTAGAACTACATGCAATTATATTTAAAAATTTTCTTTAAAATTTAATCTTTAGTCTCAAATTTACCACTTTTTTATATATTATTTTATTTTTTTATTTAAATGTACTACCTACTATCGCGTATCTGACGGGGTAATTTTTTACGGGGCAAGGAAAATTATCCTTTTCTATAAAAAATCATAGAAATTTTATTTATATTATTATTTCCAAAAATTTATTTAATTTTTTTTTAAAATTAAGAATTATTATTTATATTATTTTAGCAGAGCAAATATTTAATAAATGCTGTTTTAGAATTTTTAATTATGTGCTTATTGAACAAATATAATAACATTTTATTTTGTTGTTTTCATTTGCTCTAATAAAATTGTAAATTAAAAGTTTTTAGGTAACACAATTAAAATATTTCGGAATTATGAACTTGTCACCTTAATTATGTTTTTTGCAAAACATGTTTTAAGATTTGTTATGCAGAATATATATGTTTGCTTCTTTTCTTTTTGATAATTTGGAGTTAATTATTTCGAAAGCTTGAATTAAAACAAAATTAATTATTCTACATTTTACATTTTTAATATTTAATTTATTCGATTCATTTATTTTAAAAATTGATTTTACATGATATTTCTTTATTAATCTTATTATTATTATTTGTACATAGAAGCGGGAAATATATTTTTTATAATTTTTCCCTCTTTAGTTTACTTTAACTATAATTTAAATATATTTTGTGCATTATATATTTATATTTTAGTTAATATAAAGTTAAATTAAAAAATGTTTATAATTCTAAAAAATATAGAAAATGACCAAGAACAAAATCACCCCTAAGACGATTGAGCATTATCGAAAAATCAGTAATATAGACAACTATCCATTTGTTAATAAGGATGTAGAAACTTTAAAGGAATTCTTTATGGGTGAAAAAATAAATAAATTTGTCTTTTTTTTGGTTAAAACATGTACAATTGTTATCCTAATATCAACATGGCCATATTCCGATGAAGTAAGGCAAAGACACGAATTTGCATTTTAGGAATTGTCCTATATCTTTTTAATTCATGCATACAAGCTATAAACGAATATTTACATGAATATTAGGAAAGAAAAATGCTTATTTTATTTTATTTTTTTTATATGTAAACATAATGAATTTTTATTTTAATTTTCGCAGGCTAATGTAACTACAACTTTTGGTAAAACATGGTTTAACAGAACCAACCTAAATGCATTAGATACAAGGTCGAGTAGATTTCTAAATGGAGAAGAAAACATAAACAACCAACGAAAATATGAAGTTCATAGTGATATTGTAAAAGACAACTTGAAATGGAATTATAATTATTCTGAAAGAAGTGCACATGAATCATTTAATAATAACAATTTTGAAAAACATTTAGGCCATTCAGAATATCACAATAATAATTATGATAGAAATGCTAATGTTCTAGCTAATGAAAACAACAATAATAACAATAATGATGAAGAAACTTATGATAAATCAAATTATGCTGGTAATTCCGGTGAAAAACATGAGCAATTAAAAGACAACAATAATATGGGGAAAAGGATCGACCCGATGGATCACTACAATAATTTTAAGGAAAATTTGGATGAGGAACTACTTGACGATGGTTTTAGACGTGAGTACAAGCCACAAAATATTATTGAAAGAAATTCTAAAAATGAATCTAATCAAAATCATAGTTCTATTATGAACGATAAGGAATCACCCGCTTCTACACGTTCTGATAAGAATGCTACAAAATCTCATAGTTCAGATGAGGATGATGAGGACTCCGAAGAACTACATGCAGCGTTAGAACATTATAATACTTTTAAAGAAGGAGTTACTGAAAGCAAACTTGATGATGATTTTGACAATTATGAATCATCAAAAGTTGGTAGGAATGCAAATGCACACGTTGGAAATTTTAAAAATGAAAATAAAATAAACACAATGCGTGATGAATTAGAAAATGATAGAAGAATGATCAACAGGGATAATTTAGAAGAAAGGAAAGGTGCCACTGATAACACTCAGTTTAAGAGAGAAAAAGGTTACAACAATTATAATGAAGAAAAAGAAGATGATTCAGAAGATGATGAAATTTCAGAGAGAACAGAGAAATCATTAGAATATTACAATAATTTTAAAGAAAAGTATAATGAAACAAGGTTGGATGACGATTTTGAAAAGGCACAATTATCATCCAAACATGGTCATCGTGGGAACGGGAGAGTTGATCATATGAAACCAAATTATAATGAAAACAATGAATATAATAATAAATTAAAGGATGATAAAATGAACGATAACATACATTTTGAAAAATATGGACGTAACAATAGATCAAGTGGACCATCTGGGTCACCAGCTGTTAATAGCAATTTTTCTATGCAGAATACATTAAAACATGGTGATAACCCGCACAGACATAGTGGTGCACATGGAAATGGAAACTATGGCAAAAATTATGGAATGTTAAAAGGTGATGAAAATAGAAACAAAGGGTTTCATCAAGCTAATAACGACCATGATAATGAAGAGAATGATAATGATAACCAAGATGAGCACGATTTTGAACAAAATTTTGATGATTTACAAAAAAATAAAAATACCCCCAGCAGAATTAATGCATTGGAATATTACAATAATTTTAAGGTACAAGTTAATAAAGAACAACTTGACGCTGATTTTGAAAAGGGATATATATTAGCAAAGCCTAGCCATGATGGAAAGAGCCATTTTGATAAATTTAACACTGATGACAAAATGGAAAAAGGTTTTGGTAACTTCAAGGGTGGTGATCCTAGTAAGAACATCCCGCATGGTGCATTAAATGTGGATTCAAAGGGTGGTTACAAAAAAGGTGATAATTTCCCCTCTAATAAAGACACCTTAGGAAAAAAGTTTGACAAATATAAGGATGGTGATGCTAATTTTAAAAACCTTCATGGCTCCTTAATGCGTATTGTCAATATGGACAAGCGTTTTGATAATATTTATCATGATGATTATAACCCAAAACATAACCCATCAAGAAATGATAGGGACGACAACCGTGTGACGAAGCAATATTCTGATGAAAACCTTGATGATGAATTTGAGGATTATTTTATAGAACGCGAAGAAAATAGTGGCACAAACGAACGAGCTGATGCATTGAAACACCACAAAAATTTTAAAGAACAAATTGAAGCAGACAAAATTGACGACGCTTTTCTAAATCGTCTTGCGGCTTTAAGAGACCATGATTATTCAAAAAAAAGTGTGAATCCATTCACAAGTGATATGAACGCTAAGAATAATTTTGCTGAATTCACAGGTTCGAATAACAAGAATAAAAATTTTAATCGATTTAGAGATAGTGATGATACATATAATGAATTTGATAAACGGATGAATAAAGAACAACACAACGCAAATGTTAATAAATTAGGGAATAATAATGTAAATTCAAAACCAATGCATGATGATTTAAGCTTAGTTGATGATGCTGTCATGGAGAAACAATTTGATATGATCCAAAATAATAAGAATTCAGAAAGACGAGCTGGTGCATTGAGACACTACAAAAACTTTAAAGGAAAAGTTAATAAGAGTGAACTTGACGGTAACTTTGAAAGGGGATATACAAGATTAAGTAATCAGGATACTTTTAAAGGTGGCAACAAAAATTCTAACAGAAAATTTGATAAATTTAATAATGATGATAATATAAACAAAGGACATAATGGATTAAGAATGAATCCAAACCATCATGATAATCGATACAGTATTAAGCCCCAAAATAACGGGAGTAATCTCCAATCCCCATTTGAAGTATTGAGAAACTCCGGGAGTAATCCCCAACACCATTTTCATGCTTTGAGACACAATGGAAATAACAGCCAAAACACATTTGATGTATTGAAAAGAGAAAAAAATAATCTTAATGAAAATTTCGATAAATTCAACAATATTCATAAATTTGGAAAGCAAATGGACACTTCAAAGCTTTTTGAAAAGAGCGATAAGGAACAACCAGATGAATTAAAAAGGGGTGAACATGTAAAAAAACGTGAACCTCAGGGCAGCAATGATTATGATGATGAGGATGATGATGAAGATGAGGACGAAGATGATGACGAAGATTATGACGAAGATGATGACGAAGATGACGATGACAAGCATGATGACAAGAAATATGATGGTGATAGACGTAGTGGTGATAGAAATGATGGTTATAGACGTGGTGGTGATAGAAATGATGGTGATAGGCGTGATGGTGATAGACATTATGGTGATAGACATGATGATAGACATTATGGTAATAGACCTGATGGTGATAGAAATGATGGTGATAGAAATGATGGTGATAGAAATGATGGTGATAGAAATGATGGTGATAGACATTATGGTAATAGGCATGATGATAGACATTATGGTAATAGACATGATGCTGACAAATATT
Source organism: Plasmodium gonderi (assembly GCF_002157705.1). NCBI lineage: Eukaryota > Apicomplexa > Aconoidasida > Haemosporida > Plasmodiidae > Plasmodium > Plasmodium gonderi. The sequence goes on from NW_021628931.1 coordinate 1,103,094, forward strand.
ATGGTAATAGACATGATGCTGACAAATATTATGGCGATAAATATGATAGCGACCAATATTATGGTGACAAATATGATGACAAGAAATATAATAGGGATCAATATTATGGTGATAAACATGATGCTGAAAAATATTATGGCGATAAATATGAAAGCGACCAATATTATGGTGATAAATATGATGACAAGAAACATGATAGGGACCAATATTATGGCTATAAATATGATGAAAAGAAACATGACAATGCCGGATATGATGACAATCACAAAAATAAATCAGAAGAGAACGAAAATAATAGGGAACCTCATGAGTTAAAAAATTCTGATGAGGGTGTGGATATAACGAAGAAGATATTGGAAGGTGCAGAAAATGCTAATGAACAATTAGATGAAGCTCTAAAAGACGCTACAAATGCTAACGAACAAGGAGATGACACTTTAAAAAATGCTGCAAATACTAATGAACAATTAGATGAAGCTCTAAAAGACGCTACAAATGCTAACGAACAAGGAGATGACACTTTAAAAGACGCTGCAAATACTAACGAAGAAGTGGATGATACTTTAAAAGATACTTCGAATACTAACGAAGAAGTGGGTGATACTTTAAAAGATGCTACAAATGCTAACGAACAAGGAGATGACACTTTAAAAGACGCTGCAAATACTAACGAAGAAGTGGATGATACTTTAAAAGATACTTCGAATACTAACGAACAAGTGGGTGATACTTTAAAAGATGCTGCGAATATAGAGGAAGAAGCTGATGATACATTAAAAGATACTGTTAATTCTAATGAACAATTATATGATAAATTGAAAGAGGGTGAAGGTTCTAGAGAAAAGCTTAATGAATTAAAAAATTATATACAGCACAAGAAAAACTTTAATATAATAAAAGACAACTGGATGGGAAAGAAACAGACAGATGAATATGAGGAAGACGAATATGAGGACGATGAGTATGAAGATGATTATGAAGAAAGTGAATATGAACGTGATGAAAAAGAACATTATTATGAAAAGGGTGAAAGTGAAGATTATAATGAAGACGATAAAAGTTATCAAAATTATAAAAAACAAGTAGGTAAATTTAAGACTGATAATGAGAATAAAAAATCTAATAAAAATATAGAAACCCAAGATATAGATAACCGAAAATACATTAAGTTGAATGATGATGATGATAAAGTTAGCAATGCATCCTATGCATCAAAAAAAAGTGGTGATCAAGTTAACAAAAAATTTGGTAAATTAGAAGATGATGACAAGGATAGCAATGCATCCGATGCTTCAAAAAAAAGTGGTGATCAAGTTAACAAAAAATTTGGTAAATTAGAAGATGATGACAAGGCAAGCAATGCATCCGATGCTTCAAAAAAAAGTGGTGATAAAAATAACAAAAAATTTGGTAAATTAGAAGATGATGACAAGGCAAGCAATGCATCCGATGCTTCAAAAAAAAGTGGTGATAAAAATAATAAAAAAATTCGTAAATTATATGATAATTTTGATTATAGATCTATAACTAATAGCCTAAAAAAGATTGATGATAATTATAAGAAACGGGCTGATGCATTAATTTGGAACACTAATTGCCAGAATATACTACTGAATGCAATACAGCTCACTGATGATTTCAAAAAACATTTTAATACCTTGAAAAATGCTACCACTTCAGACAAAAGATATGAGGCAAGAAAACATTATCAGGACTTTAAAAAGAATGTTAAGATTTCAATGCTTGACAATGATTTTATGAATGGAATAAATAGATTAAAGACTCGTAGTAATATTATGAAACTACCAAATGAAATAAAAAAAAATGAAAATGGAAATAAAAAAGTGGATAGTGTAAGAGATGATGAAAATGTGAACAAAAATCATGATAAATCGAAAAACGATTATAATGTTGATAAACATGTAGGTGTACCACAGAATAATGCTGGTTATACTGAAGGAAAGAATAATGATAAGAGAGATGGTGATTTTAAAAATGGTTACAATGCAACAAGTGATGGCGACTTTGACAATAAGCCTGATAAATTAAGATTTGATAGCAGGAATAAGAAAACGTTTGATAAGACAAAAGATGATGATGATGATGAAGAAGAAAACGAAGAAGACGAAGGTGACGATAATGATAATTATAATACTAGGAACCCGTTTATTGTATTAAAAGAAAATGAAAAGGAAAAGGGAAAATCTCTTAAGTCGAAAGATGCCTCTGGTTATGATTACTCAAAAAATCCATTTTCTGTATTAAAAGATAATGAAAAGCCTAAGAAAAAAAATTATAAATCTAAAAGTGATTCTGATCATAATGATTCTAGAAATTCATTTTCTGCATTAAAAGATAATGAAAAGCCAAAGAAAAAAAATTATAAATCTAAAAGTGATTCTGATCACTATGATTCTAGAAATTCATTTTCTGCATTAAAAGATAATGAAAAGCCTAAGAAAAAAAATTATAAATCTAAAAGTGATTCTGATTACTATGATTCTAGAAATTCATTTGTTGAATTAAAACGTGATCAGAGGATCAAGAAAGGTTTTGGCCGAGACGTCGATGATGATAATTACTATTCTGATTATAAAAAAACATCTACTACATTTAAAAATGAATATGATGATGATGATGATAAGCAAAATCAGAAAAAACAAGAAAATTTTTATAACAAGTATTCTTCAGAACCCTCTAAGGTAAGAAAAGTTTATGATGATGATTCTGTTTCTGAGAAAGACTTTAATGATGCAAAAAATGAAGAAAAAGAATTGGAAAAAGAAAACCAAATAAAAAAAGATGAAAAAGAAAGCGAAAAAAAAGAAAAGGAAAAAGAAGAAGATGAACAACAAGAAGAACAAGAAGTAGAAAAGGAAATAGAAAAGGAAGTAGTAAATGAAGTAGAAAAGGAAGTAGTAAATGAGGTAGGAAATGGAGAAGGAAATGAAGTAGAAAAGGAAGTAGAAGAGGAAGTAGGAAATGAAACAGGAAATGAAGTAGGAAATGAAGTAGGAAATGAAATAGGAAATGAAGAAGGAAATGAAGAAGGAAAAGAAAACAAAACAGAAAAAACAAATAAAGATGAAGACGATTATGACCCCGAAAAGCCTTCTGATACATTAGAAGACAAAGAAAAGTCTGAAAACATATTGAATACATTAAAATGTAATCAGGAAAATGTTGAAGGTATTCATGATGAATTAGGTGATACATATGACATCGATAAGAGATATCGTTCATTAGAACATAATAAAGAAGATTTCGATAACTTATATCATGAATTAAAATATAACAGTCAAGAATTTGATAAACTTTATAACAACGTGAAAGATTATGATAAAGTTGATGAAGAATCGCCCAATAAAATAAAAGACAAAGATGATAATGTTTCTGTTAAATCATCTGATATTTCAGATAATGATGCTGGCTCAGTGAAGTCATATGATGAGTCAGAAAAGGATGATGACTCGGTGAAATCATCTCATGATGTAAGACGTAAAAAGTACACACATAAAAAATCTGACGTATTAAGAACTAAAAATTATCATATGGAAAAGTCCGAAAATATTAGATGCAATGAGCAATTGTTATCAAAACAAGGTTTCACCAGACGTAATGGAAATAGTAATAATCGAAATGATAAAGTAAACAATAATAATGAAAATAAAGATAAAAACATTAATGTAGAAAAAAAAAATAATATGAATCATTTAAAATTAACTGGTACGCCTAATGATAAAAGATTACCTCCACAAAAGGAATCACAAGGCATTTCGTTTAAAGAGAAGTTTAAAAATAAAAATAAAATTTTTTCAAAGGCTTATAAGCTTTTAAAAATAGCAGATTTCAAGTTTGAATTAGAAATGATGTATTCAATGAAAGCAGTTATAACGAGTGACGCTTTCTTGATCAAACCTGAAACAAAAGCAAATAAAGCATTATTTCTTATGAAAAAATATAAAATACTTACGCCAATTTTGTTAACCTTGATATTTTTAATAATATTTTCTATAGCTGCATTCGACAAGATAGCCATGGGTTTTGTTTTCGTGCTTATAGGAATGATAATTTACTATAATGTAAAATTATTTAAGTGTCGTAAAATGAACAAAGTTTTTAAGAAATTTTGCGAGGATAACAAATTTAAATTAAAATAAAATCACAAAGAAAAAAATTATTCTAAAAAATCATTTAGTATAATGTAAAAATTTAATTGAATTAAATAATTCATTATTTCCAAAATGGTATATATACATGTATATAATATGTAACGCTATGTTTCATAACATTTGAGGTATGCCCATTTTATATGCTCTTTTCATTCTATATTATTTGTAATTTTATATAGCTCTCTTTTAATATTAATAGGCTATTTACATGTTTGTTAATTGGAATTTATTTGTTATTGTTATAAAAATATACGTACTTTAAATGATATAACTAATTGTCGTTATATATATATATATATATATATATCTATATATATACACGCATATATTTTTTTTGATGAATTTGTTTGTTTACTCTTATTTTATGTTTTTTTTAATTAATGCTCGAAACAATAATTCTTAATGTCATTTGTATTGATTTATTTCCAAAACGATAATGCACGTTTTTTTTTTTTTTTTTTTTTTAATGTACATGAAAATTTTTATTAATTATCTATCCTTTTTTAAGAAATTTCAACATATAAAAATAAGTGTATATAAAAATATGCATTTTTATTAATTATACTCCGGTTTTATACCCCCGGTGCAGATGAAAATTCCTTAAAAATTCGCAAATCATCGTATATAAAACGGGGTCCATTTATTTATATTAACTTATAATTTAGCATATTTTCCAATTTCCCCTATTTAAAAAAAAAAAAATAACATTGTTATATGTATGCCTTCTTCTAATAGGAATAAATGTACGTTGCAATAATGATGTAAATTTATTATAAGTTTTATCACTCTTCTAAACATAGCACGTTCCTTCACTTATAAAATTGTGAAATATAAGTTCTTTTCCACTTTTTTTATAAATATATTTATTCTATATTTAATTAGGATTATAATTTTTTAAATACAAAAAGTATCATCCAAAGAAATCACAATACGATGAGTATAATTCAAAATTTTTATATTCTAATTATTAAATTTATCAGAAAATGGTTTTATGAATAATATAAAAAAGAATTACTAATAATAACTTTCTTATTCCTTGGAATGTTTAGTATTTTAAAAATATTCTTTTTTTTTGGAGGGATTTTTTTTTTTATGGTGTTGTAATGGGCATTATAATGGTACAAGAGTGTAGTACTATGAAGCAAAAAAACAAAAAATATATAGTTTCCGAGTATTACTGAAATTATAGATTTTCATAATTGTTACTAACCATTTTTGTGTATACATAGCATATTTATATGAAGTTAAGCATAAAGATCCAAAAGAAAGCATAGTGTAAAGTCAAATCTTCATAGGGAATCTTAATGAATACAACAAGCCAGGGTTATATGAACAAGCTGTGCATATTCATGAATTTTAAACTATTAGATTTATTAACACTATAAGAACTCTAATACTTACATATGTATGTATATATAATATAGGTACGATTAAATATCTATCTAAATATAAGCTTATTAAAATTACATTTTCCGTGCTGTAATGAAATAGTTAGAGAATATCTTAGGAACTACTGCAAAAATGGTATTCTTCAAAATTTTCATAGAAATAAGAAGTATCAGAATATTTATGAGTGCATTATTACTTATAAAATTCTGCTTAACTAAGGATAAAACACAATTGATTGTGAACATATTTAGAATGTATATTTTTTTTTCTTTGCTCATTTTTCATATTTATTGTTAAAATTTTTTTTAAGGAAATCAATTCACACTTTTTACTGAAAATCATTTAAATGGATCTTATAAAATACATATTTTATTAATTAATTAGGTCTTTGCGTCTTATTCACATTAAACTTATGTAAGTTTTTATTTATAGACATAGCAGTTATGTATATACATATATGTGAAGACCAACTGATTAAACATTTACCCTTAATTTTTAGGTATTAAAGGTGCACATAGGGAAAATAAGTACGAACTATTGTGCATTTAATTGATATTTCTTGATAATGCAATTTGTTTTATCTGATAATAGATATATAACATTTTAGAATTAATTTCAAAGAATTCTCCTACTAATAATATTAAGGTTCATTACTTGGTGTACAAAAACCTTATAAAGATTACGTCATGTTTGAGGGTACTGGATGCTTGTATATCATGTGTTTAAAAAATTTACTTATATTCAATATAATCCTCTTTACATTTCTTAAACATTAATGTTGCATAAAATGCGTAAATATGCATATATTTTTTTTCTGTTACTTTTAAATACTAATTATAAACACATAAAAGTGTGCATAGATATATAAATTTAATGAAAGAGTATATCATCTTTTTGGTTTTCCACGATTTAAAGTTATACCTTTATATTAATTGAATATGCTAAATAATCGAATTTATAAAAATCTATTACAGATAAAGTGTTTATATAAGTGAATGACTCAAAATTTTGTGCTATAATAATATACTCATAATTGACATATAAATATGAGTGTTTTACTTTTGTATTACATAATAAATTGGTGGGATAATTGGAAAAATGGATAACTTATTATGTTACATATGTATTTACGTAAAAATAAACATTTAAGTATTCTAAAATAAGGAAAATATGACCTCGTTTTGTGATAAAAATTGCAAATGTAATGAAGAAAATATAAATGTATCTTATTTACATGTCTCTCCTTTTTTTCCCTGCTTAAACTGTATTATTATCATGCTATTTAATTTTATGGAAGGAATAACTAATGTTACAAGCATATATGAAGTAGGCAACTTATATATGCAATAGGTTTCATAACTCTTTATACATTCGTATAGAGAACAACTATAGAAAATTCTACTTATTGCAAAAACAGAGTTTCTAGTGTAACATACTGTAGTGCGTAACTGGAATTGTAAACATATATATTTACTTATTTAGGATAAGTGTATTAATTTTATTTACTCATTATTTGTAATGATAATCTTATATATTAAAATGATAATTCTCCTTATACCCTTGTGGAACAATTTTTTTAAAAGTTCAAAATGTGCTAGCTGTAGATAAAAAGATAAAAAAAAAAAAAGAAGAATAGATATACACAATAATGTCTATACAATTTTTAATATTTTTATTTAAAATTATACAATTATTAAATTTACACGAAGCCAATATATTTTGGATTCCATTTAACCATAATAACATGTAAAAAAGGTATAAATACAAAATGGTATTCATTTTAATTGTTATATTATTTCTTAAGAAGAATTTCATGAAGAAGTTGTCACATATGTGTGAATATGTTTTTTATGTATAGGTAAATATATTTTTTGAAGTTGAGGTAATTTTCGAATAATAAATTATTTGCATTGATAACGCACTAATTTCCGTTAATTTATGTAAGATAAAAAACTAGAAATGTTTAACTCCATAATTCCAATGAAAAAGAACAAATTTATAATTATGTGATAACACTATATTCATTAATGTGTCTTTTTAGCTTTATTGTGTATGAGATGTACTCTATGTGAGCAATAATAAGGTGTGATAATTGAAAAGATAAATTAATTGTGCATGAATTATATATATAATAACAAAAGTTCATTCAATTTTAAAAAATGTTAATCTTTAAATACTAAATTACATCATTTCCTAGGTATATCAATTGAATTAATGTTTTAATATTGATTTTTAATGAGAACTATGCCGTTATTGTTAAAGAAGAATGGAGTTTAAAAATGTGTTAGTGTACAAACATAATTAATTACACATTACACAAGAAAAAACCGTTAATTGGAAAATTATTATATATTATACGATAATATTATTGTATATAAATTTAGATATATTTTATAAATGTCATATTGTTATGGATATTTTAACATTTATTTTATTTTTTCTCTTGTTAACATCTTGACTTAAAAGATAAGAACCCACAATAAAATATCACTTGATATTAGAAATATTTAAAACTTTTTAGTAAAATATATAATTCCATTTTGTGGATTTAATACAACAAAAGACGTAATGCAAATGAATTAATATCTGTTTAATTAGTATTTCCACAAAATATGCTTTATATTTTTATTTATGTTTATGTGCTAAGAAGGTAGAATGGAAAAAGTATGAATGTGTAATTTTAAATATGAAATGTTCTATGAGGTATATGACTTATAGATGCTACGCTTTAATTAAGAAAACTGGAAAACATGGAAATATTGAATATAAAACAGCTTCTCTGTATTCTTTAAACATATCCTTTGAATTAAAAATATGAATTTCTACATAAAATATGTTTTCATCCCTTTGATATTAATGCATTTATTATAAATAACATAATGTACATAAATTGATTTACCTAAACGGAAGATTAAATATGTTTAAGGGAATATTAATACATTTACATTAACAGAATAGAATCATTCATAAAAATAGGAATAAAAAAAAAAATTATGTGAACAAATTAATAAACTACTTGAAATAAATTGAAAAAAAAAAAAATTAATAAAATACAGCATATTATGGTATAATGCAATATAATACTATTATTCTTACAGTTTTATTTTTTTCATTTTCGTGGAAGAGGACAAGTATATGTGATGTATATGTTTAAAAATATGAATGTAACAAAAATGTAACAGTGTACTTAATGCTATGAAGCTGTATTAATTGTGTAATATTTCTACTTCCATCTTAGGCATTAACAATCTGCATCTTTTGAAAAGCCAAATTAATCTGTATTATTTAATTATATATGTATGATTGATAAACAATATTTATATGAAAAACGAATCCAAAATGAAAAAAGCGGATTCAGAAATACGGAGGTCCTTTGAAATTCCATATAAGGGGGAAAAAATTATACATATATATTTTCCACAATGCAAAGGATAATAATAATCACATAATATTATCAAGAATGTCATTACATATATGCTAAAAATAAATGAATAATAATTCCTATGTTGTAAATTTTTTTTTTAGAGAAGGTTAAATTTATATTATTACATGCTTAAAATAAAGGAACAAAAAAATGTTCCTGCTAAAAAAAAGTAAAAAAAAATATATATACATATAGACATAAGCAATTTGTTTTGTTGCCCACAAAAAAGAGGAAAATTTTTTGAGAACTATGTAAATTTACAACAAATAAGTGCACAATTAAAAATGAATTTATAATATCCATAATCCAAACAAGAAAAGATTGCGTTATTTTCTCACATTTTGCTAATTATTTTTTTCTTTTGACAATCTCATAATATAATGCTTTATGCAAATTTAATACAATTTTGGGGCGTCGATGCAGTTATGAATATATTTATTACAATATATAACAAATGAACAGTTTACACTATATTCCACAAGTGCTTATCTGTGGTTTTGGTGTTATGAATGAGTCTAATTTTTAGTTACAGAAAGCTTTTTGCAAATCTATGAATATCTAACATAATGGAAAAGATTAATATATAAAATAATTGTTCATAAAGTCATTTATGATTTGTAATGAGAAATTATTAATATAAAAAAAGGAATTTTTTTATAACAGAATGAAGGAAAAAAATATGCAAATTGTGAAAACTATTCTACAAACAAATTTACCCATAGAGGACATAAAATTTCATTATGACCTCTTAACATATAAAGGTACATTAATTTACAATAAGACTCTATGTAAAATCTTTGGAAACTGTTTGCAATGATTGTAACGTATTTTTAAGTTACATAATGACTCAGAAAAAGAAAAATATTAAATTATTTTTTTTTTTGTAAAATAGGAAGAATTAATTTAATCACACATTATTAATACACAATCAAACATTCGGTCTAGAAAAACATATTTATTCATACTGAGGAGTTAAAATTAACTATAATTTTAACGTACACATTAATCTTATTAAGAAGGTATATAAATATCATAGTGTAAAAATTATAACCTACTCCAAAAGACCTGATAAAGCCACTGTTAGAAAACTATTTGAAAAACGAACATTCTCGTAATAATGAATTCTAATATATTTACTATATGAAAAATAAAGACATATAATTAGATACATGTGTATATCTATTTTCAAAATGATTAAAGAAAAAAAAAAAAAATCATCGCAAAAGAAAACAAACTTTTAAAAAAGGCTTATTAGGATCAAGAAAATATTTATGTAAAAAGATAACCTACAAAAAAAAAAAACGATAAAATAGCAAGATTACGTTAATAAAGATGTATTTATTAAATATAATATTACATGTTAACAAGGTAAAAATTGCTTTAAAAAACATTTACACACACATATATATATATATAATGTGCAATGTGCTTCTCTTTAAAGTCTGATGTCAGTAATTTGCAGCTGAAACAATTTAATGTGTTCGTTTTAAAATTTAGTTGTTTTAATGCTAACTAAGAAGAGATATATATTTAGTTTTTCATAAATAAATCAAGTAAGAGGAATATATAAAAAATTATTTTTTAACTCATACATTTTTACATTTAACTTAGAGTTAATGCCTTAATCTGTTAATAAATGAACAGCGTCTCTCGTTAGGAGCCTACTAGGTGTGTATGTTTGGTTTTATTATTAAAATAAGAACCATATTATCTGAATGATCTATACATAATACGAAAGGATATCCTAATTTTTTATTTTATTTTTAATTTTATGTTTCAGTAAAAACATGAAAATTAATTTTTAAATAATTATTTTGTCAAAATTTCTTATTTCACATTAAGGCATTTATTTTATAATAATCTAAGTGCATTTATTAAATATTATAATACGTTATCATTTTATTATTTCATATATTTTTTAAAAATATCTCTACTATTCTGCTTCTTCATGTAAAATTTATCACAATAGAAATGTTACATAGTCAGGACAGTTTTTAGCTAATCATTATTAGGGTATATTATAGCACCATAGAACTATTTACTAGTTATGTGTTATTTCATCCATGATTGTAACAATGAACAATAATTGTTATATCAGTCTTTTTAATCATATAAATATAATTATTTCAATTTTTCGATTTCATTTGATTCAAGATAAAATGATTTATGTTCCGTTTTGGTATTAATTAATACAATTATGCCTTTTGTAATGAATAATGAATCATTTCACGTACAAAATTGTATTATTTTTAATAATGAAAAAATTAATCAATAGCATGTATATACTGTATGGTTTACATGATTTCATGAGCACGAATAATTATGCTCATATATATTATTTGTTCATTCAAGTGTTACTATAAGAAATGAATGTTTTTAAAAAAAGAAAAAAACTTTTTAATATACACTAAACTAATTTATATATATATATATATATATATATATATATATATATATATATATATATATACTTTTATACACACAAATATTATCTAATAACATTTGTATTATAAGTTTAGATGCATATTATATTTTTTGGAAATCTTGGTTTGCCTTTATCCCTATCATAATATGAATGCATTATATTTAACAATAATATGAATAGAATGATTCAGAATTAAGAGAGACTAATTCTAATATAATTATTTTCGCAAATATATATAACGTTTTTTCAAGAACAGATATATTTATCACGCTTTAATTACTTTGCCTTGGATCATATATCTGATATATTTGTTCTCTGAAAAAGATATAAAAAAACTATAAATTTATTTTTATATCTAAAAATAAATGATTTCCATTTTTTCTTTTCATTTGATTCTTAATAATAATTAAAAAAAAAATACAAAATATTACCAAATAAAAACGCAAAATACAAAATGATAATAGCAAAAGTAATAAAAAAAATTAAATTTATAAACTAATCTCAGAAAAGATGATAAATTAAGGTGACTTATTTTTTTAAAGGAATTTTTTTTAATAAATTAAATTTATAAATAGAAATATAAATTGTTAATTTATAAATTATAATTTTTATTGACTTATTGTTACATTGTTATGTTTTTTCTTAAATACTTTTTAATTCACTATACTAACCATAGTGCATAAAATGCAACTAAATATAAAAAATTGAAAATGATATAAAATAACAATGTTTATATTTATAGCTACTATTAGACAATAATTATGTATTGTTCAACTATGGTATATAGAAAAAAATTTTTATCATAATTTTTTTTTAAAATACAAGTTTCATTGTTCCACTTTCTATATTCTTCAAAGATATTAATATATAACAGAACAGTGCATAGAGTTCAAGTAGAAATCAAAAAAGTTAATATTTATATATGGATACTACAAATTAATTAACATTAAGTCTGTACATTATAATTTTCTATACAATTAATAAAAGGTACAAAAACATTGGTTAGGTTTAAATATAACTCATTTTTTTGTTTTCTGTCACAATATAAATAATATATGTTTATATCAATTTTTTTTTTTTTTTTTTTCATGTTCTTTTCATACCTAGATATTATGTTGGCCTTTAAAAATATCTTCAACTCATTTTTAGAATAAATATTTTATTAATAACATGAATAATTCATTATGGAATTCATTAAATAAAGAAAATATATACATAATATATGAAAAAAATATTTCGATAATCCTTTTACTTCAGCAATAAAAACACTAGAGAAAGATTAAAACAATACTTCAGAAATTGCAACAAAGTTACTTGCATAAGTATATTATAAAAACAAGATAAAAATAAAAGATAAGATGGAGATATATTTTTAAAGTAATAAAAACACTAGAACAAGCAGGTTTTAATATATTTATAAATTTTATTAAATTGTAATTTTTATTCTTTATATATCAATTAATAAGAATAATAGTTGTCATATATTTTTTTCATATAAGGGTGTAAATACATGTATATATATCTTACATGTAATATGCAATTTTTTCCATTTGGGGTCTCTTATAATGAACAACTGATGGAAGCATAAATATAAGGAGGAAAATTAGTCTACATTAATTATTTCACTGAAGTTACACATAGATTCATTAAAAAATATATTTCTGTGCATGCATGAAATATAAGAAACATTATTTTTGTATACGCATTTAAATTTAATTTGTTCTTTCAAAAATTGTTTTTCATATAAGATTTATATATATATACATGAACGAATTTTATATAATGTGATTTTTTCTTTATTCATATGCACCATTTTATTTGTGTTAAAAATGTTTCTTTAACAACATTAGTTCCTTATGAAAAAAAATGCACCATAAATATACTATGATATATATTGGTAAACATTCAGAGTATATTCCATGTTTTAAAATATATATATTAAAAAGAAACATGGTTATAGAATTTACAAATTCTGAAATTTGAAAAATTCAAAGTTATTAAAAAATAATATATATATATATATATATATATATATATATATATATATATATATATATATATATATATTTATGACTGCTGTTCATGCTATTTATTTTGTTAAATATTGCTAATTATTTCCTGAGATCTTTTTTGTTTCACTTAATTTTCTTAAATTAAAGTACAAATGTCCACAGTCATATGGAAGAAATAATTGGAGTAATAGTTTAATTCTATAAATAATCGTTTTATATTTTTTATTATTAAAATTCTATGAAACATAAAACACAATAAAATAAGGATTATTGATAAATTATATGTATTTCCTAATTTATTATTTATATTTTATAGAGTCCCCATCTGAAGGAGTCACCTTCCTATACATTTTATCAGAAACTGATAAATGAAAAGGATGTAAATAATGTAAGTCACTTCTGTAATAGTGCATTGAATAAATACAAAGATAGCAATTGGGTTTATAAACTTTGTGGAAATCTTATAAAAAATCTGGAATTGTTACGAGACGACAAGGATGATATTTTTCGTAAAAAGCATTGTTTTGATGTAAATTACTGGTTATATGATCATGTACATAAAAATCTTAACGATACTAAAAAGGAAAAGGATTTTAATAACATTATTAATTTTTTTGAAGAAACGTGGAAATATTATGTTGTTTATAGCATTACAGAAAATGTGGATAAAGAGATATGCTATCCATACAGATCTTTATTTAGGGAGAATTTTTTGAATCATCTGAATGTAGTGAAGAATTTTTTGGACTATGTTGAAAATTTTAATTTCATCAAAACGGATATTGGGAAGAGTACATACTACGCATGCCAAAAGTATTTCCATTATCTTAAAGAGAGAATTCCACTATATTTCTCATTTAAACCTTTATGTACAAAGCTAGAAAGTAATGTTTGCACAGATCATATCAAGTATCATCATTTATATAATCCAAAGAATTTATTTACTAATGGTGAATTAGTTAAAATATATTTAGAGTCATGGTGTAATTCCTGTTATAAGAATGCTTTAGATTTATACTATGAATCCCAGAAACCATCATCGGAGTATATCACTAAGTATAATGAATATTTAGAACCGTTAATTAATAAAAGGTCAAACTCAAGTGTAAATTTAGCAAAAAGAGACACTACACAATTACCAATTGTGAATGTTCCAGTAACTTCTGGGAAGGAACAGCCTACAAGAGTTAAAAATCCATTGGAAACTACAGAAGCACCAATTACAGGAGGTATAGAAACTCCAAGAGAAAATATCAGTAAACTTTATGGTGATAATATCTTTTATTCAAGTTTAACAAATGAACAAAGTTTTTCAATAAATAAATTTGTGTTATTTATGATTTTTATTCTATTTGGCATAATTATGCTTTTATTTGTTTTTTATAAGGTAAAAATAATAATGCCATTTGTATACATAGAATTCATTAAATATCAATAATTTATCTTTATTAAAAACTGTTTATTATAATATTAAAATCATTACATAATTAATGAACATGTTTGCTATTGTTTCTCTCCCCATCTCAGATAAAGTCATTTGGAAAACCTTTCACACGCAGACGCAAAAAAATTAAATCTTACCTCCTAGATGATTATAACACTGAAGATAAGGATTCAATTTTTGACAATTCTGACAGTTTTAGTTCCATCTCCAAAAGTAGCACGTCAAGCATGGCATATAACCCTACATGACATGGAATAAAATAATACATAACATCAAAATAAGCTTGCCATAACAAATATGTGTTAGTGCTGGTAATGATAATATTGACATGGATTTCCTTGAAGATAGAGAAATGTGTGTATATATATGTATATACATATATGCATTATACTTTTATATATAGGGATTCAAAATTATAATTCTCCACAACAAGGAACCTTTGGGAATATGCAGAAATTACTACAGTGTGAGAATAAATATGCAAAATAATACACAAACTTTCAAAATATTCACATTATATAAAGAGTAAAATAATGGGAAAAATTGCATATGGCTGAACAACTATTTAAATGAGTGTATTTGACATAGTCATTGTAATGGAGTACACTATATATTTTATAATGAACTAAATTGTATAATTTAAGTGAATAACACAGTTTTTTTTGTTTGTTTATAAAATATATTATTAAATTGTTTACATTTCCTTAGCTTTATGGCATTTACGCATGCAATGGAAAACACACATATTTTAATTATTTTACTGTTTTTGTGTAGGTATTGTAATTATTTTACTGTTTTTGTGTAGCTATTTAAATTTATGTTATTGTTTATGTGTGTTATATATGTATTTGAAATTTGAAATCTTTGAGTATAAAAAATAAAACTCTAAAAACATGTTTTTAATTAAAAAAACAACTGAAGAGACAAGTATTTTTATATAATTAAATTTGTTAAAAAGAAAATAATCTTATCATTAAAGATGTATTAACACACACTCCACAACCTGCGTTGAAAATTACCTCATTTGTAGCTTTACTAGGGAGAAAAATACATTAAAACACATTTAATACAGGGGAAACACAACTTAGGATAAATAATTAATACGTAGAGCAGTTATTATATGTTTATTGAAAAATGGTGCATAGACTGGGTTACTCATGTAAAATTTCCTAAATTAACATTGTAGCGCATACTCTAAAATAAAATAATATGAATTTCATAAATAATAAAAGCATTAATATTAAAAAAAAGAAGAAAATGTATTATTCAATAAGGTTATTATTTTTAAAACACTTTCTTCAATATATAAGAATGATGCTACTATTGATTACGAAGGTAATTTTGGTTAAAGGATGCTTTATTCTTGTGCTTATTGGTTACAGTGCACTATTATGTATTAAGAATGAATATTAAATTACGAAAATAGGGGAACAAATGTGCTATGTATATATATGTAAAACGTTAAATAAAAACAATATGTATAAATTATATTGAGAAATATTCGATAATTATTTGTTAAATCTATTGATTCACGCGCATATATTCATCCATACTAAGTTTTACTAACAAGAAAAATGATATATCACAATGCTTTAAAATATAACTGCATTTATGCAGATAGAGTTTCCTTAAGAATTGCATTTAGAAAAGGATAAACAGCTGACACGAAAAAGTTAACTAATAATTACAAGTCTATAAAACTCTTCTATAAAAAATGTTTGTCACATACAAAATGAGTAGTATTTGCAAAATAATATATATTTTTTAATTTTATGATAAGAAATGCACTAAATAGTTATTTATTAATTGAAAAACATATTATTTTGAACTAAGAAAAGAATTTCTGTGAGCTAATTTAGGATAACACTAATAATATATTTGATAATAGTCCCTAGACATGTTTTGTTTTAAAAATTTTTATTACATTAAGATGAACTAGTAATTTTGTTACATTATGTTGCATTTTTTTTTTTGGTATCCTATATGAAAACTTTAAAATTATTTATAAGAAAAAAAATGTTACGATAAAAGTAAAATAAAATATGGTTATTCTCTATTGAATATATACATAAAAAAAAGCACCTACCATGGGAAACAAAAATTTTGATATACTTAAAAAAGGGTTCAAAAAAAAAAAAAAAAAAAAAAAATAATTCATTCAATTTTTATCTATATATTTTAAAAATAATCAAACTATATATGTTTGCAAAAGAGAATTGGAAAATATTACATTTTAAAACATGATTCAGCATTAATGTACATAATTCTTGTTTATAATTATCTATTCTTTGTTAAATCATAAATCTTTAATTTCCTTGGTAATTTTTTTTTTAATAATATGAATATTTTTGACAAGTTCAAGGATAAGAATATACTACTTATACAATGTAAAACAATATCCATGCATGACAGCTCAAAGAAAATTCATGGAATATCTTAAATAAATAATAAATTATTTTATAACATTTTATTATATGAATATTTTTAATTTATCAAAACATTTATTTATTTATTTAAAAATATTAACAAAAAATTAATAAATGTTTAAGAATAATTTTTTTTTTTTCCTTTATTATTCTACTGAACAAATGTTCCTGAAGCATAAACTTCATTAAATAAGTAGACGAAATTCTTTATTCCCTATGATAAATAAAATATTGAGTTCTGTATGTTATAGTACTCATAATTATATAATTCTTAATTCTTATAAATATTTTTCTATTTGAAATTTTTATTTTATTGATATATGAATGGTCTATTTCATGTAGTGATATTCCAGAACACATTATAATTACAATGAACATATTATGAACCACTTATTTCTTTTGTTTTTCTACATGCAGGTTCGTAAGATGAACATCACATGCATATCGTAAAGCGAAAACGCAAAGTATTTTTCGTCTTCTTAATATGTACAAACTTATTTTTTATGTTTATAATTTTTGAACGAATTGTTTATATAATTCGCCCACTTTTCTTTCGTGGATTCCCTAAGTTCTCCCCACGATTTTCTCTTCAAATTTATATACCTCAGAAATTCCCACCTTGCGCAAAAATCTTCCTTTGCGAAATCCTTTATATTCTTTAAATCGAAATTATCTTTTTTTAATAATGCATTCGTTATTTTATCATCTACATATTTGCATTTTTTCATTTCATATTCTTTTGGTATATTATAATTCTTAGCTAATAAATGGCAATAATTCATTGTTTCTTTTTGCATTCGAATAAAACTTAGCCTCACATGTTTATGCACATATTTCCATACAATATGCATAGTTTTTCCATTAACCGGCCCCTTTATATTATCCAATTTATCGTTTAATTCGTCTTCTGTTACTTCTTCACAATTATCAGTATCTATACAACTAAATATTATTTCGTTTTTATTGTATATTGCTTGTTTTCCTGCATCATTCTTTAAATTATTGTATGTTACAGCCTTGTTTTTTAAATCTTTACTCTTGTCGTCAACATTTTCAGAAGAACCGAACTTATTATTGTTATGTTTATGGGGAAATCCATTGTTTCCCACTTCAATGCTATTATTACCTCGTAACTTTTTTAAATGTAACTTAATGTCTTCAAACAATATCCTTGAATGTCTATTTTTTAAGTGCGTCTGTGAATATGTATTTTCTGTACATGTATTAATATTCTATAAAAATTACAGTAAAAAAAAAAAAATAAAAAAAAATAATTTTTTTTTTGAAAATTTTACTTATTCATGTTGTTTAAAAGAACTGAAAATTGTGATAAAGAAATGGGTGTACAAAGATGTGTGTCGTTAAATATGAAAAGTTATATACTTGTAAGAGAAGGTACAACAAAGACAGAACTAATGCACTAAAAAAAGATTTGGAAAAGATACATGATATAATTTTTTTATTTTTTAATTTGTATTCCTTTTCTTTTGCTAATTTTTGAAAACTAATTTTTCCTTTTGCTATATTCCCTAATGAAGGTATTATAGATAGAAGGAAATCTTTTTTTTTTTTGATATCTTTCATTTTTCTCTTCTCTTGTTTTTTACGTATATATTGAAGGATGATGAAAATTTATTTTATTAATAAAATATTATTGCTATATTTTTTAACTAAATTTCAGAATATACCTATTTTATATATGATATTACATTGAGTTAGACTAGTTCGTACGAACATAGACAAAAAAAGTGAAAAATTATTAAATGATTAATTAAAAAATAAAGCATTTAAAATTATGTAAAATAATAGAATATATATATATATATACATAACAAAAAACAAAAACAAAAAAAAGAGTTTCGCAAAAACTTTATAACTGCACGAATTAAATAGAACTTTTACATCATAATATTGTTTAAAATGAAAAATAAATATATTAAAATACATTAAGAGGTTATATTGGAATTTTCATTCTTTATATATCATTTTTTTCAAATAAAATGTATCAAAAATACTTTTGAATGATTTGGTGTCTATCATTCTTAAATTTGTAATTTTGTTTTAAATTGAAAGATTAATTTGATCGTTGGTTTCAGCTTAAAAAAAAAAAAAAAAAAAAGTTATTTTTTTTGACTTTTCTTTCTATATTTAAATATAAAAGTTATTCATAATGTAAAAAAAGGAACTCTGCACCCATCAACAGTTTTTGTGTTTTTTACAACAGTACTAATAAATTAAAAATTATTATTATTGTTCACAAAAAATTGTGCATTTTAAGAAAATTAGTTGTGTATATACATATGTTCATTTAAAGGAATTCTGAGATTCAAATTGTTGCTAATTAGTTCATTTCAAATTTTATTTTTTTTATATTTTAATTTTTCAACTTTTTTTATAATATTTTAATATATACATTTTTTTTTTTTTTGTGTCATATTAGTAGCAACATTGTGTAGTTAATCTTTAGAAATTGTTTTTAACTTTCCATTTTAATTACATTTTTTTCCTTAAATTTTGGTCAAAAAAAAAAAAAAAAAAAAGTATTAGTGTAAAAATGATGATTATATAGGAAAAACAATAAATTTTATATCTATATTTCACATCAGCATTAAAATAAGTGTGTATGTTTCATTGCACAGATTAACTATCTTGAATTAATTAGGAAACGCAGTAAACTAATACGAGAAAGAATTGTTTTACAGTTAAAATAGTTCAAATAAAATTCAATTTTACTAAAACAATCACATGTATATTTATAAGAATTACATTATACCTTTTTACCTATAAAATAAAAATAAGTCTATATTTCCTTCAAAACTAGATGAAACGGTTGTTCAATGATTACTGGATAATTGTATAATTCATTTTCTGTCTTAGAGTTTGTAGTTTGTCTAAAACATCTTTTGTTAAATTTGCTTAATAAAAAATCACTTTTCTAGTAGAAGTACGTCAAATTTAATTTTAGAGAAGAAGGTAGACTTTGTCGTATGATTTACAAAATATTAGTTTGTATGTATATTAACATTTTCACGTTTGCATTTTTGTGGTAACTAAATGTTGTAAAAAAAAGCATGTCCCAAGCTAGGCAAAGGAATAATTGGATCCATTTAAGTTTATCACTTTTCAAAAATATTAGTATAGCCTATATTTTATATAATATGCTATAATCACAAAACTTGGGGATTTTTTTTTTTATTTTTAAGAATGTTAGCAGCTTTACGGTTTTGCTAATGTTGCAATTTCATTCCATATTTGGATAACGTTTTTCCCCCCTCCTTTCATAATAAGCATTATGTATGGATTGAACTGGTATATTGCAAAAGAAAGAAAAGAAAAAAAAAGAAAAAAACTGAATATGAACGCATAAATTTTATATTAAAGTTTTTACTTACTTTTAATGTTATTCTCATATAACTATAAAGTGCAACGCATTGCTATTGTAGAATTGTTTTATTTATGCATATTCACAAATGTTATTTTATTTTACATTTACACATTATTAAAATCCTGAGATGTATTTGCTTGTCAAATGTATCAATAAAATGCAGTTTAAAAGCGGTTAACTATGCTTTTATACGAATAATATATATATATATATATATATGTAGTAAGAAAAAAAGTCCATAACCTTGTTTTCTGTTTTAAGATATATTTAAATTTGTATATTTTACTTAAGATATCAATTATGAAAATTGTATATAAAAGAATCCTTTTTGCATTTTTGAAAAAATAAAATAATAACAAAGCATATTACACAAATGGGAAGTATATTATACTTCTGCGGATTTTTATCCACGTGATGCTTTCAATGTGATGCAACTATAAACCTATAATAACACTAAAGATAAATGTTTGATGAAAAAAAATTGTGAGAACAAGGAAAGAGAACTAATGGAATAAAATAATGTTTAAAGTATAAAAGTTAGTAATAAAATAATAATATAGTGATGAAAAGAGAAAAAAATAATAAATATGAAAAAAGGGTTGAACAAAAGTAACACATCCAAACGGTGATCCAACGAAAAGTTCATTGATGCCTTAATTAAGAGATAGAATTTTATAAGCTGAACAAAAATGATTGAGAAGTATATTAAATATGATATTTATTAAAAGTATATGTATTCGAAAAGTGATAATTAAAGGATGAATAATAGTGCTAAATAAATAACTCATTTTTAAAATAGTTTGATATGATTTCCTAAATCAAAAATGCTACTATTGTGATTGTGTATTTTATGTGTATATTTAACAATAAATATAGTGGAAAAAGTAACGTCACATATAGCAAACAAAATTTAACAAACGCTTGTAAATTACCATAAAGGTTATTAATGAACGGTTGTTACAACACATGACATTTCAAATTAGATTCCCATGAAGAATCTAATTTCTTCAAAATTCAAGGTACCAACAATTACAAAGTGAATTATGTCGTGATTCCTTCATTTTGTCATATATAATTGTATTAAGTATAGATAATGCATTTGTAATTTTCCGTTATCCATTTAGGAATATATTATAGCGCTTTATTTTCCCTAATATATTTATATGTATAAATTCACTTATATTTTATGTAAGAAACATATGTTTATGAGGATTAGTAAATTCTGTTTAATTTTTAGATATATGATTATAAAAAATGTATTATACCCCGTTTCCTCAGTTATTCTAGATATTGTTTATTTAAATAAAGAACATAAGACCATAAGAACTGTAAAATTATGTATAAATTGTATTTACATTTCCATTCATTAATATTTATAAATAAAACTTCCATTTAATCAAATATTTACAGTTCACTAATACTTATAAATAAAGCAAAATTTTTAATTTGGTAAAATTTAGAATTGTTGATATGTTACAACTTAAAGTTTTGAAACATTTTTTTTTTTTTTTTCCTTTGCACACCAAATCTAGAACAAATTGTTTTAACAACATAACTAATTTTTGTGCTTACTGAAACTTTTTTTTTTTTTCCTTTTGCACACCAAATCTAGAACAAATTTTTTTAACAACATAATTAATTTTTGTGCTTACTGAAACTTTTTTTTTTTTTCCTTTTGCACACAAGATTTAGAAGAAAATTTCTTAATAGTATATATTATTTTTGTGCTTAATCTATTTTTTTTTTTTTTTTCCCCCTTTTTCCTTGAAATTTACTATTTTTTGTATACTGTGGGCTACTTGAGCGTAATAAGAGAAAAAAATAAAAAAAGGTTTTACATAATTATCGACATTTTAATTTTTTTTTTAAATTTAAGCAAAAGGATTTGAAAAAAAGAAAAAATATGAGATGTTGTTTACAGATGTTTAAACATGAAGGCTGTTGTTCTAATAGATAAAAACACTTAAACATAATTATTAAATTTGGAATGGGTGTAATGAAATTTGCATTTTACACATATTTAGGATAATATAGTTTAGGTGTAGGGTGTTCTTATATATATGTGTTTAAAATTTTATTATTTTATTTTTTTGGATCTTGAGCTTAGTTATGTGTTTGAAACAACTAACATATATAAATGTAATAATTGTGTTAACAATAGCATGAAAACATATATTTAATTTAAAATACTATGAAAGGAAAAAAGCATGCTTTATTTTTTACCCTGCTTTTATTTTTGTCATATAAGGTGTCATGCATTGATAATATTTTTATCATAGAAATAAATTATTACAAAAGGGAAAAATATTTAGATACATAGTTGAACGAAAGTTTGATATAATTATTGAACGCTACATTCACAAACGTTTTCTTTTTATTCTTTCAGGTAAATGCTGTATTGTTAAAGGAGATAATTAAAAACTTTCTAGAATGCACGAAAGAACATGTGAAAGGTAAAAATGCCTATAAATTAACTGAAGAACACCCAAGTATTACAGGAAATATATTAGAACTATGGAAAAGTGAAACTAATGAAAATACATGCCAGAAGAAAATAAAATTTAAACATGATGCAATAAAAATAAAGATAAAATATGCACAAATATTTAGAAAACGAGCTAATAGAATTCTGAGGGAGGTAATTCATGGTCCTAAAAATTTTGGAAACAGCAGTCACAAAGAATTACGTAAAGGCAATAAAAATGGGGAGAATAAAGATGGAGAACATAAAACTTATAATAAAACTCATAAAGGAAGATATAGAAATAGTTTATTAATGATAAATAATGATGCATCTAGGAGAGGTCAACATTCAGAGCAGCTTGACAATGCCCTTGGTTCTGCTACTGGATCAGAGGTGAATTATTATGATAATTCCTCAAAGGATGGTACCCCTTATGGTGTTAATCATAAAATAGAAATTCATAGTGGTGTTATAAATCATGAATTTCGTGAAAACCCTATAATGAAATCTTGTCCGATGAAGAGAAATCGTTTGGAAAAAGATTGGGGATGCCAAGGGTATAAGGATGTTTGCGTACCAGATAGGAGGTATCTATTATGTGTAAAGGAGATTGCGAATTTGTTACATAATGTAGATGATAGATTTCATAGTGATAAGGAATTTCGAAAAACCTATTTGAAAAGGAAACTTATTTATGATGCTGAAGAAGAGGCAGCCTTATTATTAAAGAAGTATAATAATAAATATAATGAAAACTTATGCAATGATATAAAATCCAGTTGGGCCGATTTTGGATATATAATAATGGGAACTGATGTAGAAAATATTGGTTATTCAATAGTAGTGGGATATAACTTGCGCAGAGTTTTTGGAAATGATGATAATGCAAAATTGAGTCGTAAGCATTTTTGGAATGACAATAAAATTGATGTTTGGGAAGCAATGATAAATTCAGTTAAAAAAGGATCAACGGGAAATGTTCATTGGAGTTGTAAAATGAATGACACTTTGGATATAGTACCGCAGATACATAGTTGGATTCGAGAATGGGGAAGGGATTACAGATCTGAATTATCCTTAGGATTACCACAAGTGATAAATAAGTGTAATGGAAAAATCAATAATACTGATAAAAAGGTATGCACAGTACCTGAATGCCAGAAAAAGTGTGAAATATATGATAAATGGTTAAAAAGAAAAAAGAAGCAATGGGATATTCTCTCAAATAAATTTAAAGATACAAAAAACATGGAAAATATTCAAAAGGAAAACAATGAGACTGCTTATGATGTATTAAGGCAGGAGTTAAATGGGGTGACAGAAGAGGATTTTGTCAATGATATTAGCAGTCGTGGTAATACATATATTGAATTATGCATTTGTGGTATCGATGGCTTTAAAAACGTATATGAGTATGGTGTAATTGATGATGATACAGTACAGGATATTAACCATTGGGATCATAAAACAGAACGTACATATAATGGGGAAACGGTGAGTGCTCCGGAAAATTCTTTGGACAGAAATGTCACAAATAGAACAGGTGAATCTCACGAAGGAAGAGTTGCTTTGGGGCATGGAAATGATATGAATACACAAGTTTATATTCAGGGAAATGATATTACTGAAGATCTTGATATGCAGCAATCTGAATGGGAAAGGAGTGATCCCATTGCAGATGCTAGAGAAGATGTCGCTGATTCAGAAAATCAAAGTTTAAGAAATTCAAGTAGACTAACATCTGAATCTGAAATTGATGAAAACAATACACGCGATGATAGTACTGATACTGCATCTGGTACTCTCAGAAGTAGAGATAGTTATGGCACTTTGAACTCTACGAAGTTAATAGTTAACCCGGGCTTGAAGGGTATAGGTGAGGAGGGAATGGTTCAAGATAATGATATGAAGACAATTGATGCAAATAGCAATCATTCTGATAGTATAAGAGCTGCTGGAGAAGTTACTACTGACACAGTTGAATACAAAAGATATGATGGAAGGGAGACGAGCAGATTTCCTGAATATAACAGGGAAGAGAGTAGGGATACTTTGCCACAAATAGAGGCAGAAAGTTTAGGAGAAACAGGAGGTGTGCATAGAAGAACAACAGATACATCTTCCGTCTTGGCATATAAACATTTTGGTAACGAAAAAGATTTTCAAACACATAATTTAAAAAGCACTAATAAAATGAATGGAGCTGAAAATTTTGATCAAAATACAGGTACAAAAGGATATAACAGAGATAATAACAAAAGTGATAATTTAGGTTGGAGGAATCAGACAAATAAAGATACCTCTACAAAAAATCCTACTAGAAATAATGTATTCACAATTGATAAATTAGATATAAAAAAATATAAATACAGAGATGTCAATGCAACCAGGGAGAAAATAATACATTTATCTGAAGTAAGAAAATGTAGCAACAGTGTTTCTTTAAAGTATTGTAATTTAATAGAAGACAAAGTATCGTCAAGTGCTTGTTCTAGAGATGAAATAAAACATTTATGTTGCTCAATATCGGATTTCTGTTTAACATTTTTTGTTGCTTATTCTCAAGAATATCGAAATTGTGTGAAGAGGGAATTTGATGATCCAGCATACAAATGTTTTATAGCAGTTAGATCCTTAGGTATGAGAAAATAGCTGATGAAAAAAGAATCATGTACTATAAACTAAAGCATTTTTAACTTTAAGAATATTATAAAAATATATATTTTTTTTTTTTTTAAATTCTTTTTACAGACAATAGTTATTTCGCTGGGGGAAGCATATTGCTCATATTAGCATTGTTACTTTCTTCAACGAAGATGATAAATAATAAGTAAAAAATAAATAAATAAAAATGTGTTGCTAATATGTAATTAATTTTAAGTATTCTATTTATTATATTTTTATAAGAATAGAAAAAGTTTAATAAATATATGCGTATATACACAGATGCACACACATACACATATATATATATGATAATTACATATTTTATCATTTGTGTAGCTCTGAAGAATCTACATTCGATGAGTTTGAAGAACACTGTGATAGCGATAACAAATGTCCAGAGATTGTTGATAGTAATTTAATATTAAAAAGCACAAGTACACATTAAAAAGAAATTACATGACGAAGTATTACATCCTTATTATATTTTAATTTCGTTCCTTTTTTAGGTTTTGAAAACATACAGCCAACCTCTCCCCTGGATTATTATTAATGAAAATTTGGAAAATAAAAAAATAAAACGTGCATGCTAGCGCATTCTTATGCATTTTACATGGTATTATAAATGAGAGGATATAACAGTCAGATGTAAAATGATTTAAAAATACAATAAACATTATTTGAATTACACAAATTTATTTAAAATTTGAAATTAGAATTGTTTATATTTTTAACTAATTTTCATGAGAATATTGGAGTTTACTAGTTTGTAGGGTACAATGACTTTGCCAATAAGGAAAAAATAGTTTGAGTTAATTTTACTATTTATTTTTTTTTTTTTTTGTTACCTAAAATAATAAAATGTGATTTTAATAATTAAAGCTTAATTATAAAAATAGCATATATAATATAATGGAAATTTTTACAAATTGATGTAATAAAAAAAATAATTAGTCTCGAGAACTAATGGTTTTACTGAAGAAAAACTTCACTTTCAACTTCTTGAAAAATAGAAGACAATTATATTTTTTATATATTATTTGTGAATTTTTTAAAATGGTTACCTCTTGTGTATTATTAAGAGTTTAATTTGAACTTTCTGGTTCTTCGCATATATGAGCTTGTTAATACATTATATACTAGTATAGTTTACTTGATGTCATTTAACAAAAAAAGTATATGTAAATATTTGTTTTTAATTTACATATGAAAATGTAGGAAAATTGGTAAAAGGAATAGTAATATAGTATAAAATGTAGTTATTTTCTTTTATATTGTTTTTATTTCTTTTTTCACACATAGATTTATTTTCGGGGGGTAGCCTTTTTTTTACTATTATGTAAAGTTTGTTAGAAAATTGTGAATATGCATTGGGGCAGTCTATATAAAATACGCTTCAATTGTATCTAAAATATATGAGAATTATTTAACATAAGCATTAATATGATTTTGTTATATAAGACATTTCAATTTTATAGTTCAGCATATATATATTTTTACAGACATATTATGAATAGCTTTATTGTATGATAATAGATCTTTTTGGAAATTCTGATATAATGAACTTTATATAAATATATTATTAAATACATTTTATTTCCTAATACTTGTTGTGGATAAAAGTGTTGTATTTATAATTTTTATTCATTTATTATGTATATCATATGTATGCTTTTAATGGTATAAAAAATTAGTATTCATAACAGGTTAGTTTGTTATATAATAATTTTTTCCTTTTTTTACATTTTATTATTCAGAATAGGTTAACATATATCCATTATGATGATTTAATTACATTTTACTTAATTTTTTTATTTACCCTGTAATGTTTAATTAATTCATTTAGAACACTTGATCTTAATTACATATAAATAGAATTTAAATTAATATAATGTTTTTATTATTTTTTTTAATTCCATTACAAATAAATTTTAAAACACGCTTAATATTTTATATATTTTACAAAAAGTTAATATGTGCTACATATAAATATATAAATTCATGTAAACATAAAGAAAAATATTTAGCAGTAATTAATAAAATAATAATGTGATAGTAAAACATTTTGATACTCATAAAAAAAATAAAAGAAATAAAATTAGCTATTTTCTATATGAAAAAATGATATAAGTTAAAAATTATGTTAGAATTTAACCTTTATTACATTTACAAAAATTTCTATATCTTATTCTTTAATTAGATATGCCATTGTAAAATTCATTCAGTATAATTACAATTTTATTTTATTTTTTTTTTTGTTATTAATTTTTTGTTAGTTTTATTTTGATAAATAGTGTTTTCATCATGGATATGTAATTAGCATTATAAATTATATTATACTTTATTATGATTATTATTATACAATAAATATAAAATTGGGGAACAAGGAATATAATGGTATAATGTTTTACACTATGAACACTAGTTTGTTTACTAAATGTGGAACAAATCATTTTTCTAACCAAATCACATTTTTGTATTTCACTATTTCGCATTATATATTCATTATAATGAATAAAAATGAATAGTTTATAAGTATAATATTTTCATATTACAAGAAGTTCTTTTGATTCTTTAGTAAGGCTCTATGCCAGCAAAATAGGAATAGAATGAATAATAGTAACAATGAAAAATTAATACATTATATATTATTTTTATTGTGATATCTTAAATGAAAAAAAATACTACATTAATGCTAAAACATAAATTCATTTTTGATACAATTAATGCACTGAAATGTTAGATATAGTTTAATTCTGCTTATAGTGAATTAAGAATCTCTGTTAAACTAAATAACATTAGAACACTTACATATATAAAGTAACTTGCACATTTTTTTAACATTTTATAAATAAAAAATTATTCTTTAAAAAAATATATTAAATTTTATACAAATTATTGCTCTTTGTTTTGAGAATATTTTATTCTATCATACACGTATATAATGCACTTTTATATTAAATTAACAATTCAAGGGAGGTATGATATACATGTTACATATAATAATGAGAACCTAAAGAGAAATAAATATTTTTTTAGTCCTTTTTCTTATTTATGCAATGGAATGCATATTATAGCATTATTTAATTCTAGACCCCAGATAATTCATTTATCAGAATCAGAAAATATAATTTTATTAATAAAAAAATATGCACAACTAATATTAATAAAACTAATTTATGAATAAACAATAAAAAATAGTAATATTTATATTTATTTAGTATATAATAAAATATATGAATTACAGCATATGTTAATGTATTGTCTTTAAAAATTATAATAAATTCAAAAAAAAGATAAAAAAGCTAACAATAATCAATAAAAGAACCATAATTTATATTTGAGATATGGAGACTTTAAACAATATTAATACATATGTGCATATTATATTATGGCAATTTATAGGAAATAGATTTTTATTAAATAATAAATATATCCGTAATGTGAAAACATGTCAAATTTAATTGAATATTATAGAGGTGTAAAATAAATATTTATTCACTAATGTAGTAAATATAAAAAGATACTATGAAAACATTACTTTAAAAGCTGTGTGTAACAATGACCCTAACATCTTGGTATTCGTGCATGGAGTTAATGATTCAATTAATATTTTATATAAACATTCTATTATATTATTATCATCATTCCTTTTTTTTGTTCTACAGAAGTGAATAAATTATTTAGATTAAAGCTTCTAGTATTACACTGAATCTTTTTTAATTTTCATGAAAAAATATTTCAATTATATATATTTTGATTTTGAAAAAATTTTGAATAATCATTTAATGCAAAAACTGAAAATTCATTTAGTTATACATATTAACTTATAAATAACATTTATAAAAGATTTTACAATACTTTATAGTATTTTATTATTTAATATTGTCATGTAACCTTATAATTAAAAGTCCAAGTTTATTTATAAGTATATTTCAGTATTAATCTAATAACACTATTCTTTATATATGTGTAAAATTTTATTTTTCAAAATATTTTTATAAAGTTGAAACATTCCTAATTATACTATATCTTTAATACATTATTTTAAATGTAATATAATTATACAACATGCAAGACAGAAAATATTTAAGTATTTATCGTAAATATTTATATAAATGTTTAGAATTTTAGTGAATAAGCAAAATTTGTTATAATAAATTAGCTAAATTAAAATCATAATAACATTTATTAATCATACGATTTTAAAACAAACTCCAAAAAAATCAACTAAGAAAACAAGAAAAAAAAAATGCTTAAAAAAAAAACAAAAATTTAATAATAATAGTTAAGGCAAGAAAAAAGTTGCATACAAAAAATATCTAAAAAATATGAAGACTTTGTTTATTAATTAAAATCTTATATATTCACCAAAATGCTTCATATAATCATCAATATGAAGTTGGTGGCAGCATTAAAAAAAATAAAATTATGATATATCTGTTATTTTGTGCTGAACCAGGCCTGTTCAAATATACCTAAACTATAACGCTAACATTTTCACTTACTTAGAGAAGCTTTATATAAACGTGTATAAAATGTTGTCAATGTTTGCATCCTTAACCATTAATATAATGTATTACTCGCATTCAATATTTTAAAATTGTAAAAATATTACTACCGTCTTTGCGTTGTATTATTTACATCTTTAATTATTTTCTACATTTTTGGCAATATGTATAAATTTTTAATACATTGTAGCATTAACTTTTTTATCCTCTGATTATTATTACTTTTTTTTTTTTTCTTTCTTCCCATTATTCTTTTTTTATTAATAATAATTAGCTCAGTTGTACTAGAACTTTTTTTTTATATCATTGTTCTAAATAGCTTCATCTTGTATATATAATTAATAAAAAGAATGTTATACATGGTGATATACTAATTATGAATTCCTCATTTTTGGATGTAAAAGTAGAGATTCTGAATTATACATTGATAACTCTTCTTCGGATTCATTATAAAAATAATTTTCCAAAATTTTTTTTTTAATTTTTTTTTTCTTTTTGCGTAAACCTGATCCTGAAGTGCTAAACTAATAAAAAAAAATGAAAATATGAAATATATGAAAATATATAAATTTTATAATTACATATTTAAAAGCAAATGAAAAAATATAGGCTCAAACATAATAATATTACATATAAAAATTGAACTTGTTATTACTATGTGGTAGTAGAAAAGGAATATTATTGTCCCCAATATTGAAGTAGTTATAACAATGCTACGAATAAGACTAGAGTTCATTTTATCATATAATGAATTTTTTATGCTCTGAGAATCAGGAAATATAGTTTGATCTGCGTTCATGTTACTCTCTGACATATAATGTGAACCTCCATAGTCCTCTTGTTCAATATCCTTCCTCGATGGGATATTAGCTTCTTTAGGTTGTAAAGGGGAACGTTCCTCATGAGATTTTTCTGCTTTTCTATCTAATGCTTGAATAATTTGTTCTAATTCAGTTAATAGCTTCTGTGGGGCGTACTTTTCTTCACATTTAATAGAAGGATTGCAGTCATATCCGTCTAATTCATCTTCGTAGCAGCAGTTATTAATTCCCTTTTTATATAGAGGATAAATATAAGTAACATATTCGACATATGTTTTACACATATTTATATCAGATTTATTGCTTCTTATGTAGTCAACATTTTTAAAATAATCATGCAAATCTTTATCGTCCTTCCATGCTATCGGTGTGAGAAAAGGATTACCCCTACATGCATAATCCATGGAATTATTTGTAATAACGTTTGATACAATATTTAAAATATTCTCAACAACAGGGTAATGGTTTTTCACGTCTATTCTAGTATAATATTTTTTACTTATCTGGTTGTGCAACCAATGTTGAAAGTAATAACAGTCAAATTTTGGTATATTGTTTTTTTTATCTTTTAATATTGTTAAACTTTTTACTATCTTATAGCAAAATGTTTTATCCCCTTCATCACTTGTTAATTTGTCACAATCACCAAAGCTGTAACCAGTAATATCTGCTTCCAGCTTTTTATATTCTTGATATGCAGGTAAATTTGATAATTTTACCTCCTGTTAATTAAATGATAAAAAAGAAATTTTATTTTATGTAAATAGAACATTTCATTAAATGTGAAATTCTTTATTATTCTAACAGTAATACATGTTATTGAAGTAATAAAATATTTATAAAATAGAAATATAAATATACCCAATCATTTTCCGGTAAAAGTGCCATCTTAATTTAAAATATTTCAGCTGAGTGAGTTAATGATGCTCATAATTACATATATATGTGAAAATGAAAAATTAAGACTGTTGATATATATATTATTTGTATTACTGTACGTTTATTTTAAGAACCATACGAAATTGCCAAAATAGTAAATGCATGCACTTTTGTTAAGGACCAAAGTATTACAATAATGTATTATTAATATTATACAAAATGAATAATATTAATTATAAGCAAATAATCAATGGAAATTATGAATAAAAGAGCACAAATAAAACGGAACATTGTAGAACCAATTATTACTTTTTGAAGTTCAAGTTTCTTGAAACACAATGTAATGCTATCACTAATGTGTATTAGCACATATAAATTTAAATTTTCATAAGATTGTGTTATAATTCTTATCCAGACATTTATATTGTCACATCTATTTGAGTCAATGTAAATACATATTTTACCTAAATAAAAAGTCCCTTTTTTTCCAAAGAATAATTATTGCTTTATCTATCACCTAATGATAGTATTAAAGACTTTTTAGTAAAATGAAGAATGGCCTTCTCATTATTTCATAAGATATCATATTTTTATTAATTTAAATAGAATATATTTATATTTGTAGTTCTCTGAAATCTATAAATTATTGTTACTTCTTATTTTTAAGAACTCTTGAAAATAGAACACTTTTTTTACAAAATTTGAATCTCAAAAATGTTAAAAAATAATAGTTCAATGAATTTCTAATTTTTTTGCAATATAATATACCACGTAATTCCCTAAAATGTCTGTTCATACGAGAAATAATAATTATTACAATATAAAAGTAAAAACTACAAACTTTTAATAATCCTATTGCTTAATTATTTATCTCGTAAAAATTGTTAAAAAAAATGTATGTAGAAAATATTGAAATTCTGTGATATATATTTCATTTTTTATATATATTTCTAAGTAAAAATCATACTTCTTCGTTAAAAATATTTGGTACCATTTAGTGATTTTTTCGCACATTTAACATTAAAAATACAGCTATTTTTTACTATATAATATAACTTTCCTTAAAAATGTAAAATAAACTTAAATATTTACTTGAATAATTATTAGTTAATAATATCTATTTTTTTAAATGCACTGTAACAGAATAAGGAACATATTTTTTCAGTAAAAACATTTTTATGAGAGCAATGATATATGCATATAAAAAAAACATATATGCAATAGAGAGTTTGTTTAGGGGTAATTTAATGTATATAAAATGTAGACATGAAAATAAGAAACGTTTCATTTTCCTACAATTCAAAAATATATTCTTTATTTTATATATTAAATAGACATTTAAATGAGATATATTTTGTACACTTGAAATATCCTTTTGCTATTGTACACAAATAATTTATGTTTTTCGTTGTATGAAATTATATAAACACCACAGCATCGCAGATTAATTACAATGATACAGAAGAATGAAGAAAAAAATAATTTATATGTGGAGCAAAAAAAAAGAACATATATTTACATAAAATAAGAATTGTGTGAACAAATTTTATTAAATAAAAGTACTCTAGGGAACCATCCATTCTTAAATTATTACATATAGAAGTAACCATAACTCTTTAATATATTATCTTATGAAAAAAACAGTTATATCATGATGATGAAATATTTATGATAAATTAGTTTCCAATAAAACATAAATTTGAGCATAAAATAAGTGAGAAAATGCTAACTGTAAATTATTATAATTTTTTCTTTACATCTATATAACTTTGTAAGGAAAAATTTAAGATTGCATATTTCAATACACATAAAAAAAACAATTGATTTTAATTAAAAATTAATTTTTTGGTTTTTTTTTTTCTTTATTCTCAAAAAGCAATATGTGCTATTTGGAATACCATTAATTCGTTACATCATAGAAGTATTGTTTTATGTATATTGCACATTTTACGGATTTCTTCCTGTTTGATAATGCTTGTTATTTTTCCATGTATAGTACGCATTATAATATGAGGTAACACGATAATAATATTTTTCAGTATGAATGTGTTACCGGGCCATTTAGTCCACTAATTTTATTTGTTCTAATTAAATATACACATTTATGTTATATTTTTTATTACATTTTTTTTTTTTAATTTACAACATCCTATGTTTAATATATCTCTTTAAAAATCCGCGATGCTAACAAAATTTAGACTTTTATTGCACAGCAATCAAATAGTATACTTAAGGTTAAAGATATGATTAATAAAATTTGATATTAATTAAAATTACGACACAACATTCAACATGTTTTTCGATAATGAATAAGAAAATTAACTCTTTTACTGTAAAAAAATTGTGTGAAAGAAATTAATAATAACAAATCAAAGACTTTAATAAAAATTCAGTAATGCATTATTAGCATAATTATAATAAAAAAAAAAAAAAAAAAAGGGAAGACTGTAAAATAAAATATGTTAATATATTTATTAACACATTTAGACCAATTCGATAATTTTATTTTTTTATATTATTAATAGTGCGTTTAGCATTTTTTGAAACATTATTCAACTGATTTTTGTAGCATAAAGTTTATTAAAGATATTTATTAATCTCCCCGTAAGAAAACAAATAAGGTTATTTTTATCTAAAACGTTTTATTTTTTAAACGCCAAATGTTTACTCTTTTAAATTTTTAAATTTTCAGCTATGAAATAAAACGAATGCGAATACATTAAAAAATTATGTAATGTGTAAAAATATAATAACATCTTTAATGTATAGATTCCTATACACAATTAAAACAAAATAGAATATGATTAAAATTAAAACTATGAAAAAAAATATTACATCCTTGCATTATAGAAATAGGAATAATTTGTTAAATAAACACTAAATAATAAACATTGTAAAAGGAAAACGTGTTCTTTTATAAGTGTGGAATTAAT